>NC_137880.1:29817780-30005280 GCF_963924005.1 Protomyctophum bolini
TTTCAAGTAGCTAATCTAGCCAGAAGCTAGAGGTAAATCCTCAGTGTTGTTGTTGTGTAGGAGTGATAGTGATTTCCATCAGCAACAAGTAAATATTTGCAGTGTAATGGTTTGTCAAATTAGTTTACCTCAATGTCATCACCCAACTCTTGGCCAAATATGTGTGCTGACATCTAGTGGAGGTGGACAGTATCATCAGCATCATTCACTCACATTACACAGTGGGATTAGCCTCTGGCTCCATTTTCCCTGGGTTTGTGTTTGGTATTGGTATTCAGTCTATTAATAAATAGCCGGAATACAGTCTGAAACAAATCTGTTTGGGAAAAAGTTTACTTATCCAAAATAGAGACGACAGGGTACATTTGACATAAGAACACAGAAGCAGCCAGCTCCTGTATATAGATAGACCACTTGGGCCCTGTGTCACCGGCCCCATTACGCTCCTAAAATAGTGTGGATGTACGTGTCTTTGCATACAAACCCCCTCCTTATTAGCCTGTGACAGGAAGTAGTCATCTTTTCTTCAGGCGGGATCATCATTGTGTTTGTGTTTCTCTTGCAAAAGAGGAGACACAGACAACAGAGCTCGGTGCTTGTAGTTATTTATCACGTATTCATACTTCATTACATCATGACATTAAGAATCAAGGTGCTTAGTTGGGCATTTAGAATGTTATATTATCTTTAACAATGGATTTTCTAAATAAAACTTCCAACACATCTGAATGTGACTCACTACCAAGACCATATGCAAAGTTATAAAAAAGACCAAAACAACACATAGGCTCTGCATGGGACTTAAATCAGTCTGTTCAATCAATATCAATCAATTGAATTCACCCAAACATGCCTCAGTCTGAAAGCAAGTTTTTGTTATTTTGACCATTGTCATTTTCTGCAACTAAATTCTCTACATGAGATGGCATTTGCAATTTGTGAGAATCATTCTTAGTAGTAGTGGTATTATTTGGGGAATGTAATGCCACTATAAAAAAGTAAACAATAAATACAATTAAACAAGCAAAACATAATTACATTATTCACATGAATCGATTTGAAATTCCTTGTTTCTCATTACAAAGCTAAACATAAACACAGAACCAAACTACTTATTTCTGGATTGTGATGTGGTCGTACTTATACTATAAATTGGGTTTTAGTGCACCTTTCATATTCAATAATGGATAGTCTAAAAAAACGTAATGGATGATAGGGCTTCTGGCTAGATTAGCTACTTGAAAAGCTAATCTCTTGTTTTCACTTCAGGGTACTGTGTAAATTCAGAGTATGCCTACAGTATATACACAGTAACCACTATATCCTTGAACTGGTATGAACGGGTGATTATGATTTATGAAACAGCACAAATACTTATAACACTGTCATCTTAGTTTGAATGAAAAAGGATATATTTGTTGAATAGTGCGATGACAACCATAGTGCATAATGTTTTACCCTATAGGGGCGTTGGTGACCACAGGCGTGTGGTCAATTGAAATCATCTCACAGGTCTCTTCATACAAATCTCTTGGTGTTTCTTTTTATAATTCATTACCCTGGAAAACATATGGAAATTCTCTGTAGCAGATTACGACTGCTTCCTGTGTCAACTGTTTTACTAACCCTTTTAGTTTTTTATCAATTAAACTGCCTTATCAAATACAGCATCACAGTTTGGTTAGGTAACCTCTCTGTGTCTGATTGATACAGACTGTATGGAAGATTATATGGGTACACCACCCATCCTTTGTTTTTATTAAAGGGATTTGTGCAGATCTTTGCTTTTATTATTGTGCTTGTTTTTCTAGGTGCTTTTAAGAACTGTATGTTATTATTTCTCTGGTTTTTTGGCTGCAGCCTGCAGCATGGGGGAAAGCCGAAGCCAAATATTCAGTTTTTTGGGACAGTAAAGTTAGTCTTGAATACTAAATCTTAACTCTAATTTTCACAATCACATTTTACTGCTATTTACATTGCCAGTCGGTGACACATTCATATGCTGTCAAATTTATTTTAGCCTTAAAAAGCTAACGTAATAGGCCTATTCGGCAAAGAAAACAACAGTAGACCTATTCTATATTAAGAGACCTTAGAGGTCAAGCATCTAAATACATTTCGCGTCTTGTGGTTGCTAGAGTTGACAATGGTGCACAACTGGAAGATGTCCTTGTGAATTCACACAGGTTTTGTGGGCACATGTTCAGCAAGCTGGCATCCAGGATTGCTGTCCTGGTTACTCAGCCCGGCAATAAACAGCTGTGCAGTGTCAATCCAGCTAGATCTGGTCCAGTCCAGCTAACAACACAGGCTGGAGGCACTCCACGTCATGTAATCCCCTACTAATCTCACTCAGCTTCAAATAGATATTATACAGTATATACACTATACAGTGTATGAGTACATCTCATGCACTCATACAATATTCAAAGTGCAAAGTAGCAGTGTTTACGTACCAAGAGACACCTTGTTTCAACTGCAGACAACAAGCATTTGTCTGTGCATTCTTGAAAAGGTGTTAAATTAACTCTTGGAAGTGTAATAATTTAATAATTAGCCTACTATATATATAAAAAATGGTGCTGAGCCCAGCCAAATAAAAATATACATGAAAAAGGAATGTTCCTATGGTAGATCTCCCCCTTATATGTTACAATTATGAGTGAGAGAGAAATTAAATAAGCAAGCATTATTTTGTTATGCAGCAGTTGTATCTCTGCCATGCACAATCCTACACAATAAACCTAAGCACAGGATACAAGTCAAGAAACAGCCCATAGATGTCAGATCACTGGCCGGGCCTCCCACAGAGGAGGGACTTTTATGCTCTGTGACTGTGTTCCATCATGGCATTACCATTACATGCCACGATAAATGCCGGAGGATAGGATTTAAAAGCAGATACACCGTAAAATCCTCAGTGCTAATTTAACACTGTGGGTGTACAAATGAAAAGGGTCCATTTGGTTCCATCTGGTTGAATCAATGGATGACTTAACACTGAAGATTGTACTGTGTACACACAAAAGCTTTTAAAATACACTAGTCAAAATTTGCCCCAGTCTGTCATAATTAGGGGACACTCATGCAGTAGTCAGTAACACTATACATACAATATAAAATAGATTAGAAATAAAATGTGTGCAAATGTTTGCTTTAACTTCCGTAAAGAACCTGAGATATCTTTGAATGTCGTCCTTATAAGGCACAGGGCATTCAGGGGAATACCAAAGGGACTGTGGTTAAAGTGCAACATCAACCCGGCTCCAAATCTAACATCAAAAGCTGCCACTCTCTGTCTTATAGGCTACTGCATAGTTAAATTCAGCACTGCAGAGATAATCTGCATTGTGTTGAACAGGAGAGGTAGTTTGTGGAGAGGGTGGGTTGTGGAGAAACCCTAATGTTACTATGCATAAGCAGAGCCGTAAGGCAACAATCTTCTCAATTCAACCAGTTATAAACAGAATGAAATCCGGAGCGGGCCGATCTTGAACTTCCACCACACAGAGGGCTTTTTGGAGTACACAGTAAAATCCTCATTAATCCTAATTCTGAGAGTTACAAATGATCAGAGTTAAATTAACACTGAGGATTTGACTGTGCAGGGATTTTACACAGAAACGCAAACCACTGTTGGAAAAGAAGCACAGGTCATTCCTGTGAGTTCCCAATTCGAACATGTTACTTCTGTCCACATTGTCATGTGTATGTGCACGTCTCTGTGCATGTGTGTGTGTGTGTGTGTGTGTGTGTGTGTGTGTGTGTGTGTGTGTGTGCGCGTGCCATCAACATCTCATCTCAGGAGGTATCTTGCTGGCTTGTAGTTCAGGGTGAGCTGTCGGGAGCTGTAGCCAGACACGCCGATCCCGAACAGTCCCATCATCATGGCCATGCGTGGCATGACGGGGCCGTCCCGACTCTGCAGCACCGTCTTAGCTGCCTGAGTCTGAAAGAGAGACAAATGGTCACTACTAGTGTATAGTGCCACCCACGCAGTAGCCATGACAACCGCCACTTAAGAGTCAGCATCACGCCAGGGCAAGGTTATTATTAAGCATGTAACAGTATTGTTGTTAAGCCTACTCAGTTATATCACAGTCACAGCTTATGTTATGACAGGGCTGTGAAATTAAAAGTTGTGTCCAGCAGATCACGTTGACTTGTTATCGTGATAATTTGTATAGTGAGTTTTTGTCATCGTTACATGCCTTCATGTTATAACGAAAAAAACTAAACATTTTAGTTAATGAGGGTTGACAATAGCTAACTGAAACAGCATTTTATGATTATAAAACTAGTTAAAGTAAAATCTTTCACCATTGTCAATTTATTTCGTATAAGCCTAATACTTTAGGTGGATATGAAATCCATTTTCAATCTTTTTTCTTTTTTGCTGTAGCAGTATGTTTTTAATACTACAATACATTTTCTGACCTTTTTAAAACTCACCCTTGACAAATCCTCTATCTAAAATATACAAGTAAAACTAACACTAAAAGTAATAAAGACTCAACAAAGGGGAGTGCTAGGATCTCCGTTTTGGCACCTATTTGAACCACTTAATCCCTGTATAATTCATCATAAGACAAAGAGCGAAATAGCCTATCTACAAGCTCACAGCGCATAACGATGCAATGCGCTGTGAGCTATCTGCTATTTTCACTATTTTTAAAAGAGTTTTTGAAAAATGTGAGATAATTAGGCAAACCCATGCAGCTACGGTAACAGACTAACAGTATGTCTGTATGTTTTCTCTTTTCAGGATTATGGAGATAATGGGCATTTCTGAATTTTAGGCCAACACATGCCCTGAAGCCATATATAAATAGTATATAAAGAGTTATTCCATTTTCTAATGCAAGAATGTACCAAAGTAAATGAAGTATCCCACTCTGAGCTTTGTTTTACACAAATGGCATAAGACCTATACAACTCAATTCATTTCCCCATCCACCCATGTCTGAGCGGTTATCTAACCGTAACGCCTATGAACTAAAGCACTGAAGATAATCAGACCTGACAACATCCTGTTTGAAAAGTAACATGCCACAGGCATCTAAATGCAGCTGCAGGCTCCCGAAATACCTATACCAGAGCGATTTAGAGTGTGGATCTCATGCCATTATATTCCACTGCAGCTAGATCCTATTAGCGGGCACTTATCTTGACCCTGGCCTGAACGATCCATGAGATCACTGTCTCAAGTCCATTTTAAAACAGGATGCTACTGTATAATCCTCTCAACTAATCCTACATGGCCTGGCAGGCTGGCACACACTGGTCTCTGGACAAATGTCACCAGTGAAAACACACTCATCTTCTGTTAATAATGGCCTTTCCTTCGGCTATGCAATTGAAGCAATTGAACCAGGCTGCGTTCAGGAGTGCATTAAAAATGTCATAACTTTTAGATTCAGTTTTGGTGTTGCTGTTGCAGAGATATTCTATAGTGTCAAACTGTCATTAAAGCCATGTAGAATAAATAAAGTACATACTGTAGTAGTGTAGGACATTAAAACTAAAATAATCAAGTTGATTATTAGATGGAATGTTCTCTACTCTTATGCCAGGGCAAATTTCCCTTTGTTAATTCTAATAAAATCTCTCTAAAAAGGAAGGATGTTACTGTACGCACCTGGAGGTATCTGATGTACCCAGGGGTCAGACGAGGAATGCGGAAAAACATATTTGTTGTCTCCGGAGCTTCACAAACAAAGCATAAAAAGAAGATCCTTGAAGACTTCCTACACCTTCCTCGTGTCCCTTCTCCTTCTCCGTCTCTAGCCTGGTTCTCCTCCAACAAACTGAGTGTGACAACAACGGTGGAGGTTCTCCCCAGTGTCCCCAGACACACACCTGCTCCCTCCACTCAAATAGACACACCTGGACTCTGTTGATGTATCTGAGGGAGACTCATCCCCACAGGTAAATATAAAGGCTAGGCTTGGTTGCGTAAGGCAGTCACATGGTGTGTGTGTGTGTGTGTGTGTGTGTGTGTGTGTGTGTGGGTCTGTCTGTCTGAGGGATTAGTGGACCATTGGCCACTGTGAGAGATGTACGTACCTTGGTTGTCCCATATTGTAGGGAATAAACAAACCGCTAACCCCATCAGCGGCCTGCAACACACTAGCTGGCATGACGTCAAATTGCAATTAGTTACAGCTAAAAGGCAAATTACCTTATAACAGGATATAGTACTGGATGCATCAAGTGTTTTGGTACAGTGGATGCTGGCTATATCCATTCAATTAATAATAATAATAATAATAATAATAATGAATACTGTGTGTGTGTGTGTGTGTGTGTGTGTGTGTGTGTGTGTGTGTGTGTGTGTGTGTGTGTGTGTGTGTGTGTGTGTGTGTGTGTGTGTGAGCGTGTGTGTATATATATGTGTGTGTGTGTGTGTGTGTGTGTGTGTGTGTGTGTGTGTGTGTGTGTGTGTGTGTGTGTGTATTTAAAGCACAAGTTTCACAAAGTTCTTTATAACAACTGAAGAAAGAAATCAGCCTCAACTTTTGTAGAAAATAAATGAGAGAATAAAATAGCAGTCTGTGTGGTGTAGAATGATGTTGTCATTCTCAAAGTAGTATCTAGGTATCTAGTAGTACTGCTATTCAACTCCTAGTTTCTGAAATGATGGTACACTTATGCGTGCTTGTTAAGATTCAAGGTTTCACACTGGCTGCTCCCTCTGTCACGAAAACTGTCTTTCCCAGTGGATTTTCCAGGAAGGATTCTCCAAGCTCGGTTATTTCTGTGACTGTCGTCTACAGATTAAGTTTTCACCCGCTTGTCTGTATTAGTGGGTGACACAAACCGCATGTGAACGCTGCCAGTAGGCCAAGGAAGACACACACGAATGTTTCAAACCGGCCTCAAGGTAACACTATATTTGCTGTCTGAGATGAGATGTCACCAGTAGCTAGTATGTTACAGTTCATTCAGTACACAATACATTATCAAGTACACTGTGCTCTCACGTACAAAGACACAGCCATGGGCCATCAGATTATAACATAACAGTTATCCCTGAAAAAAGGCGGCGATCCGAGCACTCAGGGTGGATAAAAGTCAAGGTACTTTATTTAGAAAAGTTAAAAACATGTTTCAACATGTTTTTACTTTTATTGCACCTTCATCAAGCACATCAAGCACGTCAAATGCATGCCTGAAATCATCCAATTGCCATCAAAGCAGAAGAAATGGCACCCTTTTCACATTGGCTTATTATAGCGCCACCAGGTGGAGACCTGTGCCCCGAGGGGCACTTTTCTAGTTTTGTTTGTGTGTGTGTGTGTGTGTGTGTGTGTGTGTGTGTGTGTGTGTGTGCGTGTGTGTGTGTGCGTGTGTGTGCGTGTGTGTTGCACAGCTTGATATTAACTAGTTTTGTTGCAAGGCATCTATTTGGACAGCCTAGCCATTCCATCCCATCAACATCAACGTCATTCACCTGCGTCAGTGCGACTCGAAGGACCACAGTAGCCGAGGATTCCGAAATAGAACGCGGGTTACTGCAGAATTAAATAAACAAACACATTTTATGTTTTTTTTCTTTGCAAATTAATAAAAACCGCGATTGGAAAATCTGGATGAATATACGGATATGATTTCTGTCGACGGAATGTCGCTTGTTTTTCTCCAAAGGAGAATGTAGTTGCACACGTAGCTGGTAATAAAAAAACAACAACTGGCTAACAGCTAGCTGTGCTAGCGGTGCTTGCTGCGCAGTCTCTCTCTTCGCTCAGTTTCGTTTCTGACAACTAGCGAGGAAAGTGAAACACACCCATTGTTTGTTAATTCCAAGTAAATAATTGAATATTGGTGTTTTGGTCGGAAAGTATATCCTGGACTGTGGTATGGGCCCATATGACCCAGCTAGAGTAGCTGTCTATTCATAACTACAATAAACAAGAGGTAAATATTAGAATATTATTCTCTAGAGAACATACGTGTCTTAAGTCTATCTGACCACTGCTACATTTCGACATGAATAGAAACATGCATGGAAACTGACACCACTTGTGTGCAAGTATTAATCTGTGCTCCCGCCAGTGTGTTGTTGAGTGCACAATGTGCTGAATGCATGCAACGTTATATAATCTTTGGTCACGGTCGACTCACGCATCCACTGGACATAATATGTTTGTTGTAGTTTACTTCATAATTATATATATATTTTTAATCCGATTGACTCCCCCATTTCCATATGTCCAAATTTGACTGTGATTACAGAGAAGATCACGGCAATAAATAAATAAATAATAATAATATGAAGCCCAAGTAAGTCTATTTATTTTTCTCTGGATTGGTATTTCCTTGAGATAGTAGTTTTGAATATTGTTACCGCAACATTTTGTTATTGCATTTTAATGTTACAAGAGGGTGCACCCCACTGTTCCATTTAATGTTCAAATTACGACTTTTACTTTGACAGTTTTGCTGTACTGTACTCTTGTACTGTGTTCCCACTGTTATCTCTTGCATCCTCTTCGTGCAATTATTAACTTCATTCAATCCCTTGGTATTCCCCACCTTGCTTTCAGCCATGATGAAGAGGAAAGCTGAGGGGGCTTCAATGCCCCTGCTGGGGGCTAAGAAGCTGTGTGACGATCACGATGGCAGTTCCGATGAAGAGTTATCACCTCGGCGAGAAGCCAGTCAAGGTAAGACGAAGCCAATGAATAAAGAGTCAAGACCAAAGACAAAAGTAAAGCTGTATTGTCACATCACAGGTTTAAATTACATACCGGTAAGGTATACATTTATTTTTTCCCCTTGCTGAGACCGCCCCTCTTTCCCTTTCTCCTTTCTACAATTTCTTTGAGTTCGCACAAAAACAATACATTTAACTTAAAGAAAAGTCCCAGGGCTATGGTTACATTACATTTGAGACACTTGATGAGGCCAAGATTGCATTAAAGGCTATGAATGGGAAGCAATTGGAAAGTCAGGTAATGTTTTATTTACTTTTTTGTTTGTTTATGTCTGCGTGTGTCTCCCTTATGTGTGCTTGAACTTGTGTGTGTGTGTGTGTGTGTGTGTGTGTGTGTGTGTGTGTGTGTGTCATGTCCATTTTGTCCTGCAGACTCCAGCCAAAGTGACTCCCACAGTGACCCGGAGGACATCAGACCAGGCTTCTCCATGTCCAACACATCCAACAGCCTCCCCACCATGGATTCCTCCATTGGGGGAGACTCGAAGTTCGGCATGTACAACAGTGTGTCACAGAAACTCATGGTACTGTTACTGTACTGAAATCCATGAATTGTCTTTGAATTTGATGTGTCGCGTCCCATTCACTTAACATTCACTTTCCCCACTTTGAACTGTATTGAACTTTATTGAGAGGATGGCTCCATGAGATTTAGAGGGGGTCCTATACATACATCTACAACATTACAGCAGTGCAAGTACACAGTACTAAAGACACATAGGTGCAACATAACATACAGTACAAATACACAGGACATACAGATACAGTAAGCTTGCTCCCTTTCTCCCACCCCTGACCCCTGATTCGTTTATATATGGAAATAATAGAGAAAACAGTACTATAACCTGTGTCAAACCTTCAACCCTTAGGCCAAGATGGGTTTCCGTGAGGGCGAGGGTTTGGGAAAGTTTGGTCAAGGGCGCAAGGAGATCATCGAGGCCTCCACACAGCGAGGGAGGAGAGGTCTGGGCCTCACGCTGCAGGGCTTCCAGGGGGAGCTCAATGTCGACTGGCAGGACGAACCCGAGGTATGTAGAACAGCAATAATGACCTCTACGACATTTCAAAAGCACATTGTTTACAATACTTTTATCATCAGAGAACGTAGCCATGATGCCATGAGTCAGTGGTGACATTAAACTATATCGATGAACTAGCATTTAGTGTGCTTTACATTTGACTTTCTTTATCTTATCTTTCTCATATGAGTGCCTTTCTTTCTCTGCTGCACCCCTTCTCTCTTTCTCTCTTTCTCTCTCTCTCTCTCTCTCTCTCTCTCTCTCTCTCTCTCTCTCTCTCTCTCTCTCTCTTTCATTTGTTTATCCAGCCAAGTGCTGTGGAGAAAGTAGACTGGTTCCCAGAATGCTCCACTGAGATCCCAGATGCAGATGAGCTGAAGGACTGGATGGCATTGGGACCGGTACACCGCACACACCCAAACTATCACTAACTGCCATGCTCCCTTAGACCTTATCGTGTATTCAACTGTGAATCTTCATTTTACATCTTTGAATTATCATTCTTTGTTTGCTTTGTGTACTTGCAGAGGAAATTAAAAATTGAGGATGAGACAGAGTTTTGTACTGAAGACCTCCTTCACACACTTCTTAGATGCAAGGTGAGTAGAAAGAAATCACACTCCTGTGAAGTGAGGGGCGCTCTTATCATCATACATCACATTCCATGCTCAGCCAATCAAATCACAAATGTCATTCCAGCCAATCACTTTTGGCAACTTCACTTTTATCAATCAATATATATTAAAAAGTCATAGCACACACTGTGCGACACAATACGTTAGCAGCAGCATTAGAAAAACAGATAGCTTTTCACAACATTTGACACAGTTGTGTCAGACCAGATAGTTTGGTTTATTTGAAATTAAAAAACATACACAAGTTGTTTGCCTGGACACCTGTATTGCATGTTCTCCCCCATCTCTGCCGCTAGTTTCTTTTTTCTCTACTGTTCTATCAAATGAAAAAACAACAACAACACACCAGTATACATTTAGCAGGTTCTGATTGTTGGTGGGAACCACAGCGTACCATGTCAATGCTGGCCAGTAACACTGACACTCAGTATGTCTACCAGGAATTGTGAGTAATAGATAAAACATCTCACCATGTGTGTTTGTTGTGTTCAGACTGTGTTTGATGACCTTGAGGGTGAGGAGATGAGGAGAGCACGGACACGCTCTAACCCTTACGAGACCATCAGAGGAGGCTTCTTCCTTAACAGGTAAATCCTCCATAAAAACACCCCACAAGTTGCAATAGCCTGCCCTGCATCCTTCCTCAGAGGTATTCTGTAACAGAAATATTTTGCATCAATTACATTTAGGGCAAAACAACCCACAAGTTGCAATAGCAACTTGATGCAATAGCATCCTTCTTCAGAGCTATTCTGTTCTGTAACCAAAGTATTTTGCATCAATCGCATTTAGGGCAGCGATGAAAATGGCCAACATGGACCATTGTTTTGACAACATGTTCACCAACCCAAAGGATTCACAAGGGGTGAGTTCACTTCTAACGTATGTATCCACTTTTCTGGGTGAAAGTGATGCGGTAGTACCAAGATTATGAGAAAAGATGATTTTTTATATTTTTGATCTCTTGCCACACAGAAGTCTCTGACGAAGGATCGCGAGGGCGAGCTGCTGTACTTTGGTGACATTTGCGCGGGGCCTGGCGGCTTCTCTGAGTACATACTGTGGAAGAGGCGTTGGCATGCCAAGGGCTTCGGCATGACACTAAAGGGCCCCTGCGATTTCAAACTGGAAGACTTCTATGCAGCACCCAGTGAACTCTTTGAGCCTTACTACGGTACACAGATGTTTGGCAGTGGAGGCGTGGCTGGTCACTCCTCATCTCTCTCCACATTTCCAATTAAATAAAAAGCTGACATGGCCCTGCAGGCCATGTCAGCTGTGAATTTAAAATTATTTATTTATAGTTATGTTAACTTTATGAACTAAATACATTGGACATAAAAAAGACAAAACATTTTAATACTACTGAATTAATTAAAGCGGGGCATATTTGGAATTGTAACAACTGAAATCAATAATATATCAATATTCTGATATTAACCTGAGGGCCGCCAGTTGCCCATGTATGGTTTAGGCCTCCCTCTTGTGTAAGAGTTATGTATGTACATACCGTATGTATAAATGCATATCCACAGAGACCTAATTGTTGAACATAATAATAAACTTTATTTATAAAGCGCTTTTCAAAACAGTTACAAAGTGCTTTCCAGTGGCATATAAAAAGGCAATACATCAGTTAAGAGGCACTTACTGGAATAAAAACAATAGCAATAAAGCGTTACAGTAACATAGAAGTGTCCTCAAACTTGTCTAAACTGGTCCACTCTGTGTGTCCTAGGTGAAGGAGGGGTGGATGGGGATGGAGATGTCACTCTTCCAGAGAATGTGAGCGCCTTCCGGAACTTTGTCCTGGAGAGTACGGAGAGGAGAGGGCTGCATTTCCTCATGGCTGATGGGGTATGCCCATCTCAAATGTACCAACTTCAACCATTATAATTATGTTTAAAACTCTGAGACAGTGTATTCATTTCAACTTTTGTGACACGACCCTTTTGACATGTCTGTTTCATTTTAGAATACGTAAATGTCCTTCATACCTTCAATTTCCCATACATTTTCCCATTCAAAAGTATTTATTTAAAGACCTGTAAGACTCGACAAAGCCAACTCGGATGGTGACAAACCATGACGATAAACAAAAAAAAAATCGGGCCAAACAAATAATTAGAAAGAAGAAAAACAACAAAAAAAGGTGTTGTACCCTGTCCTTTTTTTCTTCTTTCTAATTATTTGTTTGGCCCAAAATTGTGTTTATTGTCATGATCTGAGTTGGCTTTGTCCGAGGCTTAAATATCTTTAAATAAATACTTTCTGAAACGTCTATTCTATGGGGAATTTTTTTTATTGGAAATTCTCTTCTGGGCCGCTCATCGGGGGCGGGACTGTGACGCACTATTCAGCTACAATAGCTGTTGTTGGCGGATGGTTTTCGTTAAGTCATTGGACACTAATATATGTGCATAGAAATGCTTATTCAGTAACTGGTTTAATAGCATACCATGCCCTGATCTCTCCATAAAGAGGATATAGACGAGGATATGACGTTAGAATAACACAAAAATTTAGTGGTTCTCAAAGTGTCTCGAAGTCTCCCGGGACCCTCAAGGTTCAAGGCCTGTAACTCTTGAGAGATGTAGGTCCATTTGGTTCTATTTATACGGTATGCTCTCAGAGTTATGGATGTCCTTTAAATTTATTTTAGAAACACTTATTTAGACAATTTAGACACATTTATAATAAGTGTGTGTCTATGCTGTGGTTTGTAGGGCTTCTCAGTGGAGGGCCAGGAGAACATTCAGGAGATCCTGAGCAAACAGTTGTTGCTCTGTCAGTTCCTCACCGCCATGTCTACACTGAGGACAGGTACACGCGTCTGAAGTTTGTCTCTATGTGCAACATTTGTGTCCGTTTGCCATCTTATCGATCTGCAGTCCAACCGTTATTAAGCGTGCACATGCCTTTTCCTGAGTCATTCATGCTTATTAGTCTTGTATGCAATATTTCAGCTGATTAATGCCAGACTACTGAGTCACAGCAGTGGCGTTTGTCTCCCCCAGGTGGCCATTTTGTGTGTAAGACCTTTGACCTGTTCACTCCCTTCAGTGTGGGCCTGGTCTACCTGCTCTACCTCTCTTTCGACAGGATCTCCCTCTTCAAGCCCCTCACCAGCAGGCCTGCCAACTCCGAGAGGTAAGGCTTTGTGAACGCTCAATGCCTATACGTGTGTGTGTGTGTGTGTGTGTGTGTGTGCAGTGTGCACTGGGGCGGCAGTGACTCAGGGAGTTCGAACCCAGGCTCCCCCAGAGTTGATGTCCTTGAGCGAGAGTCTGAACCCCTATGCTCCCGATGAGCAGGTTGGTGCCTTGCATGGGTTCCTCAGCTGCCATCGGTTTGTGAATGTGTGTGAATGGTTGGATAAAGTCGCTTTATACAGTAAATGCACCATTTACCACTCCTATCTTAACTCCTTAATACACAGACACAAATGAACACACTGTATACACTAGGTACTGTACACAGAATGTTCAGTAGCACACTATATAAAAATCTAATAGATTGCCCCAAAACGTTTTTAGTATATTCATCTCTCTGGATGATGAATCCTACTGATTATGCTAGCGCCATCTTTAGGCCAAAATGTCAACTTTTAACAAAAGCTATTAAAATCATCATGGCAGATTGCCAGAAAAATGTAAGAAGTAGACAACCTTTACAGGCAGTTAGCAGTGCTTTTACACCTTTAAACGTGTTATGTTTTATGTTGGAGCAATGTTGGCCATTTGTATTACACTGTTTTTCTTTTTGCCTGAATAAACATTCCATTGTTGCAGAACATTGTATGCAGTACATGAATAAAACGACACACGCTACTTTTGTCCAATAGGTACATAGTGTGCCGCAGCCTGAAACCCGGCTCTGAGTTCGTGAGGGATTACATGTTCAGAGTAAACCTGAAACTCAACCATCTGAAGAACTCAGAAGACGATGTTGTGGAGGTGGTGCCTCTGAGCCTTATCAAGGAGGACACAGACTTCTATCAGCACATGGTCAACGGCAACGAGAGGTAGGGATGTGTCATGAACACTCAGAGTAGGGCTGGGCGACATGACTTCATGTAAATGTCATGATTATTTCCATCTCCATAACGATTAGTAAACAATAATAAAATAATAGCGAAAACGGCAGATCTACAATGTTAATAACGCGCCGTGATGTGATCATGTGACACGCTATGAACTTGTAGATTGGCTATTGCTATTCTACACACCGCCATTGTACAACCAAGTTACAGCTTTTGTGGCTAATCAGACTAATCTATTCTAAATAAAATAAAATAAACAATCTATTAGAATATTTTCAGTAATGCCCCCTACACACTCCTACAGTGTGTAGGAGTTTTAAAGGTGTCGGCGAGTATTCAGATCGTTTTTTTTTTAATCGGCTGTCATATCTTTGTGGATTTCACACTAAACGATTGGTCGCCGACTAGGCATCACACACTGCAACCATTCACCAAGATGCGATCCAGACCCTATACATAATTTGTTTTTTATTCCAATTAATTTGAATAAAAAACAAGGCGAGACAATCGCTCTCTCCCTCCTTCTGCGTGCACGCCTCACACAATAGCCACGTGTGCTATAGCGAGAAGATGGTCCCCGACAGCATAATCGGAGCAAATATCGGGCAGTGTGTATGAGCCATTACTGATGTGAGATTGTGTCTCTCTTGCAGCCACTGTGTCGTACAGATCAAGGCCTTGGCTAAGATTCATGCCTATGTCTTAGACCCGTGAGTTGTTCTTTTTCATTTTACCTATTTGTGTGTGTGTGTGTGTGTGTGTGTGTGTGTGTGTGTGTGTGTGTGTGTGTGTGTGTGTGTGTGTGTGTGTGTGTGTGTGTGTGTGTGTGTGTGTGAGAGTGTGTGTGCGCAGTTGCGCATGTGCGAGACAGAGAGAGACATGTGTTTGATTGATTAATTGCTTTGTTTTTCAAGGGCCCTCTCTGAGACCAGGCAAGCTGACATCAGGAAGGAGTGTTTTAAGCTTTGGGGGGTGAGTAGGAAACTGGGAAAAACACAAGTAACACCAACTACTGTAACAGTTGTACCTCTTATCACAGAAGTAAAGCACATTTTTGCTACATATTCCAGGCTAAATTCCACTGCCAAGGAAGGAATTCTTGGTGGAAAGTTTGGTCCTGGGCCCAGGAAAAACTGATTTACCCCATTTTATTGTACATATCCAGCCAAAGGAGTGTCAGTTCTCCGTAATGCATCATGAAGTTATATTAGCCAAAAGGGAATGTAAGACCAGAAGCACCACAATTCATCCCACAATTCAGACACAATTAATCACTTCACATAAGTGACTGACCAACTGACCTTATAAACGAACTTTTTATCCCACGATTTTGTCATCCAGTGTCAATTGTCTATGTAATGCTGTGCTCTACACTCCCTCCGCCAACCTGGGGAGAGCAACGGACTGACCTCATGCTTCCTTCAATGCATGAGCGTCCAAGCAGCTTTTCTTTTTCACCTGACAGAAGTTTCCCTGGCGCGTGGAAGGAGCACGTTATTCCAACCAGAGGCAGTTTAGAGACCAGGACTACTGCATGTTTTTTGTGAGGGTACCTACCCTAGGGGGGGACACAGGAAGAACATGCAAACTCCACACAGAAAGGCCCTTTCGCCAACCCCACCTAGGGTATGGCCACTGATGACGCGGAGGAGAGAACACGCCCACAGAGTCCCCAGCGGGAATCGAACCCAGGACCTTCGAGCTGACAGGCTAGGCTGTCGCTCCCTGCGCTTTGGGAGTGAGAGCAGGCAGTCAGGCTAGGCTACAAGCAGTAGCACCGTAGCACGAAAGGTCTAGGAAACGGGGAATCACCACAACTGAACATTTATGTTCGCATTTACCGCACCGGAGCAGACACATTTGCATTGCACAGTGCACTATTTCCGAACGCGGTGATGGGCAGTTGGGCACGTTCGGAAATAGCGCACCAGAGCCACTCTCCTATTAGTTTGCATTGCACAGTGCAACGCTGTGATCTGTGGAAGGTTTTTGGATTTCCATCCAAAAACGGGAAAACAACGTTAGAGAAAACATAATCTGCAGACTATTCATAGCTGGCATCGTGATAGCCACACTGTTCTGTTAAAATAGAGAAACAACTGCTGTGCTGGTTTGGACTTGTCCCGTTCATGATAGACTAAATACTCACTACTGTTTCATAACTTCATTAAGTCTACTCTAAGTTCACTGTCTAAGTGCACTAGTGAAGTGCATTATAAATATTATATATAGATGAAAAAATAGCTTTGGCATTTGGATGGGGGCCCCTCTGGTGGACAGAAAGTGCATAAAACTTGATATATGGTAGGCTATATAACGAGCTAAAATTAATTATGTAAACTTTCGAATATTAAAAATAATGAAATTCGAATGAGATTGTAGAGGTGAACTGACAGCCCTGTGTCGCCTGCACACTGAGCACATTTTGTAGTTGTAAGTGTATCTCTCTGTAGCTCTTATATACAATTTGCGCATGTCTCCTTTTCTAGGTCCCTGATAAAGCCAGAGTGACTCCTTTCACCTCAGAACCCAAGAATAAATTCTTTGAGCTCGTCAAGGTCAGTTTGTCATCTGATTGACTGATGATTATACATTTTTATGAGTTACCTCATTAATGATACTTAATAAGTGTGAGCTGTTGGCTTAAATACTAAATAGTAGATAATTTCCACATCAGGGTTCAGATGTGGAGTTGTTCCAGAGTAAGATTGGCGATCTCAACTCCAGTACGCTAGAGAAGATACATCATGTCCTGGACTACCGCTGCATTGTGGGAGGAGGTGAACAGATCTTCCTGCTAGCGCTTGGGGTGAGTCCTAATAGACACAAAAAGACGTCTTTTAGATTTTTGCTTTGATAAAGCTTTTGATTAAAAATAAATTAAAGTAAATGCAGCAAATTCCAATCAATGTATGTAAAGTAACTGTCCATTTTACTGATGTTTATTGTCTATTCCCATTCCTCTTATGTTTTACCTGGTACAGAAATCCCAGATCTACACGTGGGATGGTAAATTGCCTCTGCGCTGGAAGAAGCTGGAGTGCTTTAAGCTGGAGCTGCCCAGAGACACCTTGCTGAGTGTAGAAATCGTCCAGGAGCTTAAGGGAGAGGTGAGACGAGAGTGCAGGAAACGGAGGGAGGAATATATATGAGGTGGTAACCATTTGTGGAAAAGTACTTAAGAGAATCAAAACCTTTTAATGCCTGGCTAGATTTCTGTACCCAGTATAATACTGGGTATAATAATACTCTTTAGTATATTGGATGATATTACACTTGAATCACAGGAATGTTTGACTGTCTATTATTAAGTTTTACTCAGTAATTTTTGACCCTGCAACTGCAGCTGGCTGTGTTTCTGTAATGTGTAATGTTTGCTCCTCAGGGCAAGGCCCAACGGAGAATCAACGCAGTACACGTACTGGATGCTCTAGTACTCAACGGCACGGATGTCAGAGAGCAGCACTTCAACCAAAGGTAAAAAGACAGTGAGGCGTAGGAATCCCAAATCTTTACCAGCATTTTACCTAACTTTAGATTAATTGAGTAACCACACAACTAAACAAACGATGGCCATTTTTCTTAAAGGATCCAGATGGCTGAGAAGTTTGTCAAGGCTGTGTCTAAGCCCAGCAGAGTAGACATGAACCCTATCAGGTAAAATAAATAAATAGTCTGTTTTAGAATCACTCTGCAAGGTTCCTGCAATCGTATAACATTCCATGAACTATAATCCATTTAATCTCCTTTCTTTCCTAACCTAGAGTGAAGGAGGTGTACAGACTGGAAGAGATGGAGAAGATCTTTGTCAGGTATGATGATGAGAGATGTCATGCATAGACCAAGATCTACTGGAAATGATCATAACCATGTCTTCTTCTTGTTGGTTTGGTCTGCTTCACCAAGACTGGAGATGAAGGTGACTAAGAGCTCAGGAGGAGTGCCGCGCCTGTCCTACACCGGCAGAGACGACAGACACTTCCTTCCCACAGGCCTTTACATCGTCAAAACAGTCAATGGTTGGTGTGTGTGTGTGTGTGCGCGTCTGTGTGTGTCACGTGCATGTGTGTGTGTGTCACGTGCATGTGTGCGTGCTCGCCAGTCACAATGTTGTCAATAATCTACTATACTCCCTATAAAGAGTTAAATTTTTAGTTAGAACTATCAAGTTCAGGTAAAATTTCTGTCAAAATAAATTTCTGTCAAAATAAATTTCTATATTACATGATTTATCTATTTCATTTATCTATTTAATAGTGAATAGGAAAGTTCAGAATGTCTGTCAAAACCATTAAGCTCGATTCTAAACCTCCTCCTCTGTCCATTAGAACCCTGGACTATGGCTTACAGCAAGAACTCCAAGAAGAAATTCTTCTTCAATAAGATTACCAAGGAGTCCACCTATGAGCTGCACTCCAGTGCTGTCGCTCCCTTCCAGTATGTATCACAAACTCTGCTCAAATGGTTTTTCATAAAATAATGAATTACTCCTACTGGAAATGAAATGCTAGAAATGCTCATATTAATCAAGTTTTAATTGAATGTGTCCATGAGGGTTAGGCGAGTGCAGCATAAGATCACAATTAAACAGCTAGTCAATCAATGATATATAATCTCATTATCCGACGTTTGCTCTGATAATCCTTTGCCTTTATTTCTGTATTTGTTTTTTTCCCCCTCAGCGTCTGCCATTCGGAGCGCCTCTTCTGGGCCTGGGTAGACGGGGTGATTGTTCATGACTCCCAGACACGGATGGATCCAGAGAAACTGTCCAAAGACGACGTGCTCAACTTCATCCGCCAGAAATACCAGCCCTGAGCAACCCTCGCAATCCCCAGCCAATCAGTACAATACGTACAGAATGTGTCGTGTTGGCTCAAAGTAACGATTGATTCTGGATCGTCCCGAAACGTTTGGAGCCAAGACGAGGGATGGTTTGCAGAGCTGTGTCTCTGGCTGTGTCTTTTGAGAAGTCCCCCGCCTAAGCCTTGGATAGACAACTTTCTCGTTCTTCATTTCTGTCACCCCTAGGCTTAACGAATTAGAATGTACAGAAGGCCGTCGGCACATAAGAGAGTTCAACACTAGACAGACTGCCATTGCCATTATGCATGTCCCCATTTGCTTTTCTTATGGTCCCCCAAATCACGTCCCTGTTTGCTTTTCTTATGGTCCTCCAAATAATGTCTCTCTACGGGTTTGTATTTTTAATTAGAGACAGATATTAAACTGACGGCAGATTAATACTACTGGTTAGTGTCTAATGTGGCTTTACACTATACATAAATACAGTAGACTATCTACACACAAATTCGCTCTACAGCCTTGCTTGACTTGCCTTGGTCCAGAGCATGGCTGCTTTCCTCATCCACTGCTTCGAGATTAAACTATCTGTCCCATGCCGTCCTCTCGTGCAACTGGTTTGCTTTGTTACCACTATTCTGAATTCTTCACCTGCCTGCTCTCTCTGTAGCTGAGGTATAAGTGTAATATGTTAAGGTTACTCATTGTCTTGAGTCAGTTGCATACTTCATCCATAACCAACTTGCCCTGGAGTAGGTTTATGGTTATGTGACATTTTCAAATGGCGTTCCGCTTAATTTCCCAGCAGGTCATTTCGATCTACAACCCGTCTGGTCTAATGCTCCATTGTGCAACATGTCACATACTGGAAATTGATGACCTACACGCTCACAATGTGTTGCATCGGTGACGGTGACGCGCTGTGAACTTATAGTTCAGCTATTGTCAGTACTCTGTACACAACTGTCGTACGATGAAGTATAAATCATCAGGCTTCTCTTGTCTCGTTGCCTGACCTCTGAACCTTTTTCGCACTCATTTGTTGCAGATGAGGAGTGGTTTTGTTTTAGTTGTAAAGTTAGAAATCAATCTCCTTTGTTATCAATGATAATAATAAAAAGAGATGCTCAGAAGTTCTCGAAATGTCTTCGACTTTGTTTTGTGTATTGTGATTCCACCCAGTAAAGTACGGGGTTTTAATGTTTGGGATGTACAAAACAGCCTAATAATAACACTATTAACTTGTATTAAGTAAGTAAGTATAATATTCCACAACTAAAATATGCATTTCATATCATTTCACCATATAGCCTACATTATGATATAGCATACCTGTATGGGAAAATGCACAATATGATGACTGAAAAGCCCTGCACATACACACACACATTGTTTTTAAAGCTTATTAACGTTAATATAGTGACTGAGTCTGTTTGCTTTTTTAGTGATGTAATAATTCACTTGTGTAAGTTGTGTTTCTTTGGAGCGTTTCAAACGTTATAAAAGGGGTATCCTTATTTTGAAGCTCTTGTATGTTCATCCAATCAGGTTTCGAAGTTAACCATCGTAACACACGTGACCAGTGGACAGTGGAGATAGTAAACAAAGGCGCCCTACTCATTTCACTCACTCAACTGTAATTCAGCAGGTCAGGAGCACTGACAGACGTACCGTCAGGTCACGGGACATACATTTACACTACAGGTATTTGAATTGTATCCATCAACCTGCAAGTTATAATATGATGACAAATTCATCTATATCTGTACGTTAGCTAATTATGGAAATGTTGTCAGTGCTTCAGAATGTAATTGCAACCCTTAATGGAACTCGATTAATCCAACTCTTTGTATTTCAGTGGCCAGATAACACCCGTGATTTGTTGATCATTGACTTTTTATTTGAACATAATATTTGACTACGTGCACAACGACATGCTGAAAACAGTGGGACAAGCACTGTTTTCAACACTACAGAGTCCGAAGTATACCACCTTACAGGAGAGTCAGGTAAATAAAATAAGTCTATTACTGGGGACCAAAGATAAGCCCAAAACAAAATTACAATATAGTCTTATGGTTAATGGTTCTTTAACCTTTGATAAAGCCAGTGTGGCAGAGAACTTCAATGCTTTTTTCACCAATATTGCAAGTGATTTAGTCCAGAAACTCCCTGCTAGTACAGGTGAATAGTGAAACCCAAGTAAATAATCATCAGTTAGTCGCTCCCTAGAAAATGAGCTAAAATAATTCTGTACTGAAAACAAGTTATCCTTGCATTTGGGTAAATCTGAATATTGTTTTTGCTTCCAGCTACAACTTAAGAGAGGTAACCAACTTTTCCGTTTAATTCAGGAGAAAACTTCAGTTACATATTTAGGTTGCACACTAGATCTAATGAATCGATGGCCTATTAGTTCCTAGCCTGGGCACCATTTCATTTCGGTATATGATCCGGGCTGGAGCCGGATGATATGCTTACGTCATGTTGTAGGCAATGGTTTGCCTACAACAAACAGGAAGCTGTTTGTTGCTTCCTGTTTTAATAAAAGCAATAAAAGCTCTCGTAAGCGAGAGCTTTTATTGAGAGGGAAAAGGAAGTTGTTGCCGCCTGTTCATCCTGTCTGGCGACTACAAAACAATACTACAACATGACGTAACCACATCATCCGGCCCCAGCTCGGATCATACGGACTTTTGAAACAGAGACCAGGCTTTCCTCCGAGGCGGTGGAAAGCCTGGTGAGGCGAGGTTAATTCGTTCCTAGCCAGGATTGCCAAATTCCTAGATAGAACCACTATGAGGACACTGGCCTCAGCATTAGTACAATGTCTCTTTGATTACACTTGCCTAACCTGGTACAGCGGCTTATCTAAAAATACCAAAGATAAACTACAGACATCGCAAAATAAACTAATGAGGCAGGGTAGTCCTTTATCTCTCCCCAAGAACTCACATTGGCGCTTCCCGTGTGTTAACCAGTCCCATAGTTCAGGTTCAGGTTCAGGTTCATTTATTTGTTTGTCCCTGTGGGGCGATTTGGTTTACAGCAAGGCATAACACAGGCAGGTAACATGAAACAAAAACACAGTAAAAAGGCACATAGTACACATAGAACAATAAAACAGGATGGCAGTTCAAGGTATCAGTGTAACATTGTAATTCATAACAGTTGTATAAATAATTAATTTAAGCAGGGTCAGGTGACAAGTTATCTCCTCCTCCTATCGGCATTTAGAGCCTGGATAGCTACAGGCACGTATAGTTTGAACACAAGGGCTAGATGTAGCTGATCTTAAACCACCAAACCTAAAACATACGGTAAATCCCAAGGGAAATTAAATTTGCCCAGTCGAAGAACATTTAAAAAAATATGTCTCCATATATGGAGTACTTCTCCACTTGACCTTCCTGTTCTGACATTCCATATGTTGATCTGACCCTCATCAAACCCTGTACACTCAAGACACGCTTCATATATGGCCAGTACATAATTCATTCCATCTGTTGTTGATCTGACCCCCCATGCCAAAGCGCCAGTGCTCGCCCAACAGTCTGCCGCCACCTAGGCGGATGCGTGGAGTCGTGGACGTGACCTCGCCCTTTAGGGCGACGTCGCTTCTCGCCCTCAGGGCGTCTTACTGGTAGTCCAGTTTTCTATGAAGAAATGACCACCGCGGCGTGATGTCATGTTGTACCGAAAACTGGACTATGAATTCCAAACTAGGGGTCCTTGAAACGACAACATTTGAGAGTTAGTGTCGAAGTGTCCTTGAGCAAGACTCTGAACCCCAATGTGCAGGTTGGTGCCTTGCTTGGTTTCCTCTGCCATCGGTGTGTGAATGTGTGTTTGAATGGGTGAATGTAATGCACAATCTATGTAAAGCGCCTTGGATGAAGGCGCTTTACAAAGAGCGTCGCAGTCCCACCCCCTTTCAGAACTACGAGTGGCGCAGGAAATTATTCTCCATTCATTTTCTCCATAGGCTTTTCAAAAAGTATTTATATAAAGACGGTTACGCCGCGGACAAAGCCAACTAGGATCGTGACAAATCATGACAACAAACACAATATTTTGTGCCCATCAAATAATTTGAAAGAAGAAAATAAAGGCAGGATACAACACTATTTGTTTTGTTTTTCTTCTTACTATAATTATTTGATCGGCCCAAAACATTGTAATTATTGTCATGATTTGTCACGATCCGAGTTGGCTTTGTCCGCGGGGTAACCGTCTTTAAATAAATACTTTTTGAAAAGCCTATGGAGAAAATGAATGGAGAATCATTTCCTTGTCCACTCGTCGTTCTGAAAGGTGGCGGGACTGCGACGCTCTATATAAAAGCACCATTTGCCATTTACCTAAATGAAACGTGTGTTTATCTACTGGGACAGGACTATGAGGTGAGGACGTACCATGCTGCAAAGTGGGTGAGCACCACGCTATGTGGGATGGAGTTGGATGCAGCCTTGAAGACTGGCTTCCGCAGGCTCTTTAGCTACATACAAGGCAACAATCAACCCAGTGAGTTTCACTAACCAAATGCACTTCTTTGTTTGAAAAGATTTTGTGCCAGGGAAAAGAGATTTGTCAACATTTGTCATAATTCTTCAAAAATAGCAGATATGCAAGCTCTTTGCATGGCGATGCATTGTGAGCTTGTAGATCAGCTATTTCTGAGTAGCCTTATTTGCTGCGAACCCCCTGGGGGTTAGAGAGGGTCTCCCAGGGTCTCCGGACCCCACTTTGAGAACCAGTGATCTAAACAGTATGATCTTCCCTTACCTGTTTTGTTTATGCCTCTCTGTTCATTGTTCAGAGTGTACAAATACGAAATGGTCCATTTGTAACTCTCTGAGACACCCCAAAATACCCTAAAAGAAGATTATTCGTTCATTCATTCATGCATGCACCCATGTCTTAATAATGTAAAACTCCCAGAAAAAGATGAAATTCTAATCTAGAGCCTAATTATATTAACTACTGGTATTGGTCAGTTGCTCAATTGTTTAAACAATTGAATATGAGGAATTGCTCTTGTCTTGTGGTCAATGTTCCAACTGCATTAGAAACTTGATGTCATCGTGAAACTTTGCAATTAATTCAAACACCTTAGCTTAGCTGTTGCACCTTGCCCTACATTTAATATAACTAGAGCATTGCACAACCAATCTCCCCATCTATCAGGTTTATAGCGGAACAATACAATCACAGAGGCCATTGCATACCATTTGAGTTGCAGGTTAAAGGCTTTAGTTTAAACAAATTATTAAAAAATTATATGTTTTCCCGGACGGTTAGCTCAACCATCAGGGCACCTACATAGGCTGCCAAGCCAGCCGGACGGCGTGCCGTGTGTCACTCCCCATCTCTTTCCCCCTTTCCTATCTATATACTATTCACTATCAATAAAGGCATAAAAAGCCCCAAAACAAATCTTTAAAAAAAGAATAATATGTTTTTTCATAAAAACAATCAATGTTAACAATACTAATGATTGAGGATTATGCTTTCAATATTAAGCAAAAATAATCAGGGATATCAATTTAGCCATAATTGTGGCTCAGTCAGTGACTAGGTATGGATGGCTTCTTGATAAAGTACAGTAGCTGGAACTTAAATGTGTGCTTACTGTATATCCCTATAGACAGAAGTGAGTGCGTTTACACATGGTCTTTTAACAGAATTAAACCACTATCAGTATGTGCTCTACTGCACCAGGACCATGTGTATTTTGCTTTCTTAGGTCGCATTCTCACCTAATACTTCGGTAGACTCGAATGCGTATGGGCGGAGAAATGGGATTCTTGCATATTTAATTGGCTACGGTTTGCCTTCACACTGTCATGATCCGCAGCAATTGGAAACGCAGCAGGGGCGACCTTTATCAATGTGTTCCATTCATAAACTAGCCTACACAGTGAAATGATAAATCTATGGTGATAAAATTGTGTCGTGCCGTCTGGGACTGCCCCCCCCCCCTCTCTCTCTCGCTCTCTCACTATAAGCACGCAGCCACGCACTGTTCTTTTGGGCATGGAGGCACAGCGCTGAGCGCACTGATATAACAGACAGCAGCGCAAAATGTTTACAAGTTTATCGAGATGAAAGTTCCTACTCCCCACTAGTCCCCACACAGTGACAGCACTCCATGTTTACGGCACGCACAGACAGACAGAATATTCTGTAGGTTACAATACTATTACACTGCACTGCAGTGTTTGTGTTTTCTTAAGCAATTGATGAATGTACTCGTCCTCATTTCGATCAGGGCTTCAGTCTCCACTCTCCTCATTCGACCACGTCTATCCACGGTAACGGGACATCTTTGCGCTGCGTAAAATATACCTTCTCCGTCTCCAACTGTGTTCAGCTCCTCACCCGCCACATTGTTTGCTTCATTTCCTTTATTTGCTGCGGATTGCATTCACACCTGCACCGAATCGTAGTCAAGCGTGATTGGAAGCGAAGCGAAATCCCCGTTTTTGCTCGGAGTAAAATGCGGTTCTTTGCTGCGCATTAGGATTCGAAAGAGCCTTCACACCTGCCAAACGAAGCGCACTTTCTGAAAATGCGCAGCAGGATTCGTTTTAATCGCAGCAAAGCTCTCTGGTGAGAATGCGACCTTAGTTTCTTGTCCTTAGGGTTGCATCAGTTAATAGAACTAATCGATTTACTATTTTCACAATTTTTGCACCACATAGAAATCGCAATCGATTCGTTGATCGGCGGATCATCGCTAAGAAAATAATCGATAGTTGCAGCCCTCCTTCCTTTTCTGTCATCCATACATGATGTTCCTGATGTTTACGTTCTTGTACCGCAGAGGCTAGTGTGGAGATGACTGCTCCTGTCACGTGTCTGGTGGAGCCTGGAGCAGGGCCAGCCTGTGAGACTAAGTTCACGGTCTCCTTCTTCCTCCCAGAGAAGCACCAGGCCAGTCCGCCTGAACCCAATGACCCTGAAGTGTTCATGGAGAACAGGGACGAGTTCACAGTCTACATCAGGTGCAGCACAGTGTACAGCAGAAGGCTCAAAGTCCCTAGGATTATTGGCACAGGGACCAACGTAGAAACAGTCTCTCAATAAGTTGTCGTCCACTAGGGTTATCCTATGTTCTCAACATACATGACATGTATCACTTTCACGTAAGATTTTACAAATGCCTTCTAAATCAATAGTTCTTTAAAGATTCTTCAATTTTTTTCAAAAATAGCAGATATACAAGCTCACAGCACGGCTAAAATCTAAAATTACATAGAGGCTTTCACAGTTTTAATGGGTTAAACAAAGCAATATTATTCTTCCCCAACAACATTTCCCATTCCCATCCCGTTTTTCTGATCAAATCCTTTTTCCAAAATAAGACGTAAAATGCGTAAAAGTTGCCAAAGGACTGGAACTCATGATATACCATTCAATACCACCAACTGTACCCACTTTCACTTTCAGGACATATGGGGGCTTCTCCAATCAACAGATGAAGGAAGAGCAGCTCCTGAAACTCCTGGAGAGTCTCCAGAAGGACGGCGTTCCCTACAAAGACAAGCCTTACTACACAGCAGGTTATGACAGCCCCTTCAAACTCACCAACCGCAGAAACGAGGTCTGGATCCTCAAGAAGACTGAGCAGGAATAAAGACATTTATGGCAGTGGTTCACAACATTTTCTTTTCAGCTGAGAGCCAAAGGATACATTTTAGCACCATTTAATAATTTTCAGATACTTTTTTAAATTCTTTTGAAAAACCTTTTGAGATATTATTAATGAAAAGTAATCGTTGGAAATGCAAAAGAAAACTAATTTATATTTACTTTAGTTGCGTTTAGTGATTGTACTGATTAGACTGAAGGTGGTCATTTAACTAAATGACCACCTTCACAATCAACAAAATATATTCAGTCAGTAGATGTGTGCATACATGTGTGTTGGGGGTGAAATAAGGATGCATTTTTTCTGTTCACATACTTTTTGACTTTTATACTGTTTGAGATTATGCCATTATGTAGGCCAGTTCTCAACCTGTTGGTCGGGATCCCCAGGGTCAAAATCATGTCCCCACATGATTTTGGGGGGTCCCCAGATGACAGTGACAATGTAAGGACTTTTAGATCGTTTTATTACCTCAAGAAAAGAAAAAGACCGCTGCTGCATTAAAAGTAATAAACAAACTATATTATAAAAAACTGGTCAAATATTGGTCAAATTGTCAAATGATAGACGCCAAAATTGTGAAAAACTAAATGTATCATTCCTCAACTCCTACAGTGCTTGTCAGGGTGGGGGTCCCACTCCCCAGTTCAATTATTATTTTGAGGATCACAGCTTGAAAAGGTTGAAAAGCACTCACTGGTCTACCAAGTGGCTGACGTGCTGCTGTTAAGATGAGCTTGGATGAGGATGAGGTGATGTATCTGGTCATGGTGGGACATTATGTAGAGTTAGCGGCAGCGCCACTAGGTGGCACCAGACCCATAGACAGTTGCGACACCCTTCTCGCTGCAAAGCAGGGTTGGAACTTTCTCATCTTACAATAAATGCACAACTCTCTGTGTGTATGTATGTCTCTGTCTGTAATACCACCATGCAGAGTGCAGTGGCCGGCCTTGATTCCCTTGAATCGGTCAGATGTACACGGTTGTCCAGAACCGCCAGAAAAGGCTCTCCCAGTGGACCTAATGGCCTGAGCCAATTGATTGCCATGGCAACCCCAGCCTTATTCCCCACCCATTTGATTACTTTCATAGTCAGTCCACTTTTCACAGTCAGTTTGTGCACTCTTCAGACATGCTCCACACATTCTTCTCAGACGTTTACCACTGCACATTGCACAATGACTTACACAGACAGACAGACAGTCAGTGCTATGACAACTGACATAACAGGTAGGCTGTCGCATACTAGGGTAGGGTGGGATTGGCGTATGTATTCCCGAATTGTCATTGTTCCCAAGTAGACCAGTGCCTGAATGGCACAGGTCTAGTTGAGATAGAATGAGAACTTCCGCATCCCTTTCTTTGTGTGTGTGTGTGTGTGTGTGTGTGTGTGTGTGTGTGTATATGTCACAGTGTGGATAAACAGACAGACAAAAGAAACAGTATTAGTCTATTAGATTAGAACAACTGTCAGACAGTACAACTAATGGTGGTCTTTATTAAAGTTGCTTCTTGACAGTTTTACTATACAGGTTAAAGGTCCAACATTTAATAACATAAATCAGAGATGTGGTTAAATGAGAGTCTATAAGGAAGGGTGTGTGGGATACAAACCATACAGTAATGGGGAAAATTGATAGTTGAGAGGTGGTGCTGTGTTAACCTGTTTTACAATATTTAGTTTGAGTATAAGAGCAAAGGGTGGAGTTGGGCTATTGTCTTGACCTTGGTTAGGGTAGGGTTAGGCAAATGAAATATAATCCAAATACAAAAAAATGATCCTGAATAAATAACACAAATTGGAACTTTTGAACATCTCGTATAATGTTTTCATTACGGTGTCTGTAGTTTGAATGAAGATATGTTTAGGTTTGTTTGTTTGTTTGGGAGGTCATTTATTCATTATGCTCCAACCAATATCCAAATTCCCCAGACACTGGCTCACCTAACTCACAGTGAAGAGCCTCCACTCCCGTTCAACACCCACTGCTGACAGTCGCCTCCCCATGGGATGCTGCAGTCCAGCCGGCGGGACCATGGATGATTCACACTTGCGTAGCCACCACAGTGGTGAGTGACCAGGTAAAGTACTTTAACTTTGTGCCACCCGAGTCAGCATTTCTTAATTAACGTGTAGCATTTTTGAGTGGTGCAACCACTCCATTGCCCAGCAATGTGTGTCCCTGTCTGTGTCCGACTCTGAGCATGGAAATAGCATTCTTTCACCACCATTTGTCACTGTTGCGCAGACTACCACACAGAGTCACAGACACACACACACACACACACACACACACACACACTGGCCAGTGAGGAGGGCACCATTCACTTCAGACGGGTCTGATTTTTTTTAAATAGCATAGTTGTTAGAAGAAAAAGCAAGGTGATTCTCATTATATTCCTTAGAATGCTGCTTAGCCAGTTTCTGCCCTGTCTCTTATTAAGCCAGCTTAGCCATCATGACCCCTGCCCTGAGTCTATTATGTGGCAGTATTTTAGTCCCTGTCACACCTTTCATGCCACAGCCTACAACCACTAAGCCCACAAGTCAGCATGCATTCTGCCTGTGTGTGTGTGTGTGTGTGTGTGTGTGTGTGTGTGTGTGTGTGTGTGTGTGTGTGTGTGTGTGCACGCTAAATTGTAACAGAACAGTGTGTGTGTGTGTGTGTGTGTGTGTGTGTGTGTGCTGTCCTCCACTGCACTTTTTCAATATACGTCAGATGGTCTTAGCTCTTAAAAAAGAAACCTCATCATTTTGACTTGGTGTCTGTGTGTGTGTGTGTGTGTGTGTGTGTGTGTGTGTGTGTGTGTGTGTGTGTGTGTGTGTGTGTGTGTGTGTGTGTGTGTGTGTGTGTGTGTGTGTGTGTGTTCCTCTCCTCTGCTAACAACAATGTGCATACATTGGCACAGCCCTCACTCAACCTTTCCCCATAAACATACAGCAAGCACACACAAAAAGTACTATTGATAACACACATAGTGTCAGAAATATGCTTAAAGTAACACTTCACCCATGTTGAACTTTTATAAGATTATAAAATGGTACCATTTCTGTCTCAGAGATGGGCTTATGTGGACAGTTCAGAAACCTACATATAATGACATTACCGAAAGGGATGCTCCTGGAAAGTTTGCATGCTGAAGCCATTGATCTTGTATGAATACAACGAAAAATAAAAGCACGTTTGAAACATTGTTTGAAATGACCAAAACTGCAGTCTACCGTTGATGTAATTGGTAGGCTGCAGGTTTCTGAGCTGTCCCCGGCCCACCTTTGAAACACAGATTACGGTATGTAGATAAAAGAGTAGAGTTTTACCATGAGGATTAGTGAGGAAGACCAATTATATGAAAATGGGTGAAGTGTTCATTTAATATATATTAGTTGTATATATACCAGATATAGCAAATCTACAAGCTCTTGTAGGTTGGATGTTTTCGGCGACTGTCATGCAACAAAGTATAAATTTGATTATAGTAGTGAGATAATATGATAGCCTGGTGCTGTTTTGCCAGTAGTGGTTGTGCCAGAGGCTTGTGTCTGTGAGAATCAGCTGATTAGGGCACACAGCCAAAGCATTTAGTCTTACTACTAATTAGCTTCTGGGAATTGCTAATAATAGTTTGAATGTGTACACTCAAGCAAATACTCACAAATAAGCTGAATCCCAATTGATTAAATACCTCATGCAGAGATGAACTTCCAAGACTATGATTATAGAGGTGGCAAAGCGACAGGCAAATTGAGTTTAACATTGTTTAACGTTGTTTAATGCAATTAGATAGGACTTTTCTGTTTGGATGTATGGATGTATCAAGGCCAGAAAGTAGTTTTTTGCCACTCAGTAGGTGTTCCTGCATAACTTCCGGGTTTGATGATGATGTCACACGCATACCATCTATTCTAAATTAGGCCTATACTATTCTTATTATTTAATAGTAATAATAATAATTATTATTATTATTATTATTATTTTCTAACTATCATTCTTCACACAATAATTTGACATCTCATTAAAGGTATTGTGACTTTCAAATATGCTTTGGTATCTGATTGTCAGAGAACAATCAGATGCGTTGGTATCAGTTACAACAGTAGCACTAACTGAGCGAGTCATCTTTCAGGATATACTGTAAACATTAAACAACAGCAATAGTCGTGGCACCGTCATAGTGAGACAGATGGGGACTCATTAGGTCAGTCTCAGGGGCTTTGTGAGTTGCCTGTTCAGTGTTCACAATTAGCAAACTGAGTCTCAGTCAGAGGCTTTAGCCAGCTTACATCCACCAGGACCAACCTGGCTGCCAGGCTGCCCCTGAGTCCACTACAACGTTGTCTTGATCATAATCTAACTCTGTTTCACCGTATCTGTTGCTTCTTGAATCTTTACACACTTTTCTCTCGGTTGTTTCTCTGTTGGGGTTGTTATACAAAACCCTCTCTGGTACTTCATTCTTCCACTCTTATTGCACTACAATGTATTGTACAGCATGTGTCGATCAGCGTGTTCAGTTTCCGGGAACCCAACAATGGTCGGGTCATTGTGTGGTTGGTCACGTGGGTTCATGTAACTCGAAATATTGCCAAATATACATAGAACATAATAGGCATTCCGTAAGCGTCCGGTTCAGGGCTTTGTCACTATCTAACTAAAGCAATTAACCACTCCTTCCAGTCTGGCCACGTTCCATCAGCTCTGAAAACTGCCATCATCACACCCCTCCTCAAAAAACCCACCCTAGACCCAGATGTCTATGCCAACTACAGGCCCATCTTCACACCAATAACCTCTCAGAAAAAAATCTGTCTGGTTTCAGCTCCGCTCACAGCACTGAAACAGCACTGGTAGTGGTTAGGGTTACAAATGACATCCTCATGGCAGCTGATGCCGGCTCCCCTTCCGTCCTCATCCTCCTGGACCTCACTGCAGCCTTCGACAAAGTTGATCGCACCATCCTCCTACACCACCTTCACGCCACCATCGGACTCTGTGACACCACCCTGGACTCATTCCGATTCTACTTCACTGAAAGAACTGAGTGCGTCTCCTTGGGAGGTGTCAAATCCCAGACCCAACCTGTCACCTGTGGTGTCTCCCAAGGTTCTGTACTCAGCCACAACCTATTCACTTTGTATATGCTCCTCCTCGGCTGTGTCATCAGCATGGAATATCTTTCCATTGCTATGCAGAACAAATCACTCTAGGCTACACCACAATAGGAGAGGTAGAGTCCTTCACCTACTCGGCACCACACACCAGGTTCAATCATCCCCCATAACAAGCATCAGGACAGCCCAGGACATCCCACTTGCATCTGTCGTCACAAACCTCAACTATGAGGCCCATATCAAACACCTCTGCAAAACATAATTTTTCCACCTCAAGAACATCCCACCCTCACTCTGCCTTATGTTTGCTTTATTCTCCTCCAGGTTGGAAGTGTAACTCACTTCTCATCGAGATCCCTAGCAAGAGCTGCTAGGATCCTGATGAGTGCGTAAATTCGAACACATCACACCCATCCTCCGCTCACTCCACTGACTCGGTCTCATTTCGGACTGAATACAAGATATCCCTGCTAAGTGCTAACCCATCAGTGCATCCACGGCAACGCTCCTTCCCTACCTCAACTCGTAACCTCCGCTCCTCAAACACTAACCGCCTCAATCCCATCAAGACAGACTTTGACAGACTTGAGATTTGACTTGGACGTGACGTGAGACTTGATTGGTCTTGCCTCAAAGGACTTGACTTGCACTAGTTAGAGGGCGCCAGAGCCATCTAATAGAAGAGTTGCAATATTGAGGGGGAAGAAAACAGCCCGGTCGTGTGGTTCATGTACTCGTGCGAGCCCATAGACTCCAATGCATTCCGTAAACTTCTGCTTGTCCCCATTCGTTGTCCCAATTCAATAGAAGTCTATGTAGAAGAGCCACCATTGGACTGGTCCCATGAAGTGAACGGAGTTTGCGTAACTCTGTCTTACTCTATGGCTCTGGGGGGCGCTAGCCCCTCCTATGCCCAGCTTTGTGGGTCTGTGTGACGAATCACGATACGATTCGTATCGTGATACGATTTTTCATGATATTTTAAACAAAAAAATAGTTATTTAAATTTTAAAATTTTTATTTAACTTTTTAATTTTACTTTTGACAGTGCAGAAACATAATTGTTCTTGCTCTGCCTTTAAGGCACAATGGCTATGGTTGCTGACTAAGTAATCCTCTTTGAATCACTCTTGAAGCTTTGCTCTGTACCAATCCCCTGACTCTCCATTCTGGTGGTGAGCCATAGCCCTGCCAGAGCAACTTAATACATATTTCCTGGAAATGTCTATGTTTTGTTTTGTTTTATTCTATTTTGTTTTTCATAATTGTTGGACACAGCAGAGATTGTGCCAGTTTTATTCTCTACTGTGGATTTTGTCTTTTGCCACTTAAATTTTCATGTTCTCTTGTTTTCAAGTACAAAGAAACAAGCAAAGGTGGATTATGAGGTGTTTAAGAGTACCCAACTTGATCTGCTATGGCAATGCACCTTTCGACAAGTGAGGACGGGAGTTACAGTGTGCAAGTCAATTCAGGTCAGTGTTTTCAGTTCAGAGGCAGTTTAGTACCTGTGTGTACAATCGGGAGAAGTAAATGATCTGCGTAATCTGCATTCTGCATATAGTATAGTATATTTTAGTTAGTAATTATTCATTGTAGGAAATAAAAGTGTTTATTACTTGATGAGACTGCAATTTTGTTTACTCTCCATGGTTGTAATGTATTTGTAATCTACTGATCTTGCCATAGAAATAGATTTGAGAGAGCTTCACTCTGTAAGACTATTCCTCTCATCCTAACATTCACTACTATAGTTATAGGTTGGGAGATAATTAAATTAATTTAAATCAGTCTTCATTGCTAACAATTGACCTGCAAACCATGTCCTCAAACATCCTATAATATCCAGTCTGCCTGCTGTAGATCTATGTTGAGTTGTGACTCTATGTTTAAGTGCAAGCCATGAGGAGTTTATCCCTGGGCTTTAACCAGCTCATGTCTAAATATGGCAACAGACTAGGTAGGGTAGTCTGTCAACCATCAGCTTGTGTTGTACATTGTCCAACACGTGGGAACTGCGTAAGGTAATAACAATAATAATTTGAAAAGAACTGCAATATGTAGAAAGCTTGCGCAAAATACTTTCATGCACTCTTTTATGTCTGGTGTAAATTTATGCTGAGAAGCTAAAGAATATATAATTTTTTGGGAATATATTGTATTTCTGTAGCCCCCTCTAAAACATATACCGTATTGATCATATGACCCTAACACGTTTCCTTGCACTGGACAAATAATTTGGGAATTATCTTTTTATTTGTGACTTTGAAACGAGAGGCCCGATGTAGCTCAGTGTGTAAATCAAAACGACTTGGCTTCTTTGTTAATACTTGCATAATGGGTTATAGCATACCATACGGTAATACTAATCAATCATCTCGGTAGAGAGCAAACAGAAAAATGTGTAGGTGGATGTACAGCTTGAAATTATGGTAGTAATCATGACCGTTATTTATTAGCAGACCTTGCTAATAATATAGCAGCATGGTAGTGTTGTCATCAGTTTATGGTCTGACCCATTGAAATGTAAAAAAGACCTCACTGAAATGTACTACCTCTAACGTCATCATCTCTCTTCAACCACCACAGGGAATGTGGCCCTGCTGTATTCCCGTTCCTGTCCTCTCGTGGGCTGAAACAAGCACAGATCAAGTAAGGTCATCGTCATGGTGACTTTTGTCAGTCCAATGGAGTTGCGTGAGCCCTCCGGCATCCTCGTACAACCCCTCTCCCCTGGGCTGCGACGCAAGAAAATGATGTGGCAAAATGCTGTTAAACACATCATCATCCAAAAGGAGCTGGATGTGCAGGTGAATAAACATTAGTCAACTCAAGACCTCACACATCTCAATTTTCTGGAGATTCAGTGAACAAGGGTTACGAAGAATGGTGCTCTTACATTTTTCACATCTATCTGTTAGGAGATTCATGCATTTGCCCGTGAACAGTATGTGCATGTGTAGTATGTGTGTGTGACAGTCTGTCTGACGTCTGCAGCTGATCTTGCATACGAGTAGGCTGATAAGCGGCATACTTTTTGAGCATGCTGCCAGTAGAGCAAAGACCTCAATTCCAGAATATTTCGGTCAACAACTACTATGTCATCTTTATGACTGCAGGCATTCTGCGAGGCTATGGACTTTAAATGGAGCTTTAATTAGAGAGGGTCCTAGCACTGGACCAGTACGAAACTGGTTCAGTGCTCGGACCCTAATTAAAGTTCTATATCTAAAGTATTGTAACTATTGTAATGCATGGAATTATTATTGTTCTTTGCACAAATATATCCATAACCTTATCCCAACAGAAATTCAGCCATTTTGAATTTACTGTGATATATTCATGTATTTGTTTTGCCATTACAGTAGTCGTACTTTTAACGAGTTAGTCCTAGGAGGAAAATCTGATCAAACTCTTCGCCAGGCCAGGTTGCCTAGGCAGGGCAGGAGAAGTGTACGCAAACTTTGCTTATAACCACACTGGGATCTGAGAAATCAACATACATCTTGATCACATGGCAACATGGCTGAAAACTAACCAATGTTAAGTTGAACTTGAACCTAAGAATTGTGTTGCTTTTGCTTCTAATAATAATAAATGAGCTGTAATGATCAGAAAGGGAATAGAGCATGATATTACAGTGCATGTGAGTACATTCATACTTCTGTCTTGCTTTGACAGGCGGGTGTGGAGCCAGCACGTAAAATGTTTGTGACGGATGCCTACATCGAGGAGATCAACAAGGAAATACGCAGCAAGGCCTCACGTGGGTTCACCAAGCGGCGGTCCTCCTCTACTCGCATCCACCCCATAAACGATCGAAATTCCACCAGCAGCACACGCAGCAGTCTTGATGGCCTAAGTAACTACGTTACTGATGCAGACTTTTTCGTCCGCTGGGGTCAAACTGTGCATGGCGTCTACATGCCCACGCTGAGACACACCTTTAAGTCTCGTGACCTGGAGAAACTGTACCAGAAACATTCCTGTCACCAACGTCGCACCTCGCTAGCCATCACCAATGTGATTGACGCCGTTGCTAAGCTACACATACTGGTGTTGTACCTGGTCGTGGCTCCTGATGCAGCCACGGACACTCTGCATGGCTGGTTGACAGGCATCTTCATGGCATTAGCACTAGCAGTTTGTGTCTTCGTATTGATCTGCAGAGACTCCCCTCGCTGGCTTCGTTATGCTGGCCTGGTCAGCTGGCTGTCTCAGACCACGCAGGTGCTTGGCGGGCTGGCATACGGGCTGGAGAACGATCCGTCGTGGTATGTGCTGTTCTCGCTGTTCGCCACGTACACACTGCTCCCGTTGCCCCTGCTCTGGGCCATGTGCGCGGGCTGCCTCACCTCAGTGCTACACCTTACGCTGGAGATGCTGCGCCACTACCATGATGCTGTGCTGTTGAGGAAGGTGAGAGAACCAAAACTGTTTGTTCGTTCGTGTAGAGCTACACAGGCAATTTGGACATCAGCCAAGAAGTGGTATCATCGTCCAGTTCCAATCAGGCTGCTGACTCCATGTGGTGAAACTGTGATGTCTTTTCAAAGCTTTGACCATAATATCAAGCATACACCATTTCCCTATCAGTGTGTTCATTTTTTTATTTTTAGTTTGTTTGCATTTCCTCCACAAACAAAGAATAATTTTGTCAATGTTGGGTGAACCTCACTGTGCAGTTCATATGTCACAGAAGATTTTCCGGTGACTGGAAGTGAATGAATGTATAAAGCTCGGTGCCAGCTCAGTGGCCTTGTGGTTAGAGTGTCCGCCCAGAAACTGGGAGGTCAGAGTTCGATCCCCAGCTGGGTCATACCAAAGGCTGTGAAAATGGGATCCATCAATGCCTCCCTGCTTGGCACTCAGCATCAAGGGTTGGATTGGGGGTTAGTTCAACTACAAATGAACAAATCTTGCATACAGCAATGTACTGTATGTGACAAATAGTAGAGACTTTAACTGTAACTTGAAGTCATGTTTGCTACAGGTGTTTGCCAAAGGACTGCTATACCTGGGTATGAATACAGCAGGCCTGTTCATTCATTACCTGACTGACCGTGCCCAGAGGCAGGCGTTCCTGGAGACGCGGCGCTGCATCGAGGGACGCCTCAAGCTGGAGCAAGAGAACCAGAGACAGGTGTGTGTGTGTGTGTGTGTGTGTGTTCATGAGTTGCTTTCAAATTAACTACTTCAAATTCAAGTCATACTTCATCAAAATTCAAAGTGTGTGTCATTATCTGTGTGGGCTGCAAATTGTCTGTGTCCACTGTCCAAGTGTCATGCTGAAATTTGTCTTTCTGTGATCATCATATGTATTGTACCTACCGGTAAGTGTCTTTAATGAGAGCCTATTGTGTCTCTGAGCAGGAACGGCTGGTGCTGTCTATCCTGCCTCGCTTTGTTGCCTTGGAGATGATCGCCGACATGAGCTCTTTGGATGATGAACTCAGTCCCCAATCGTTTCACAAGATTTATATTCAAGAGTACAAGAATGTCAGGTATACGCACTCACTCACGCAGAGCACTGCATAGCATACATTTTGAAATAATGAGTTGGAAGAACAATCTTTTCAGGCTTATTAGAGCTTAGTGATGATGTGACTGTAGCAAAATGCAGCATTATGACCACACACCAGCACACCATAATACTTCATAAACTTTGTTGTTATGTTGTTGTTGTTGTTGTGCATAATTATAAACATTTGAAACAAGTGTTATCAAACCTTAGTTATTAGTGCATAGTGCATACATTATAATGCATACTTAATGTGATTATAATGCATTATAGACACGTTACGTTTAATGATTGTTTATCTAGTATGACAGTATGACCATTGACGATACTTGCCAAGCTGTGTCCAACATGAATTTTAACTATCGTGCAATACATACAGTACAGAATAGTTTTTTACTGTTTACTTTACTTTACTGTTTAACAGGTTAACTGTTTAACTGTTTACTTCTCATTTCTTTTTTATAGTATACTTTTTGCCGACATCAAAGGCTTTACTCTGCTGTCTATGAACATGTCGGCCCAGGAGCTAGTTCAAACTCTTAATGAACTCTTTGGACGCTTCGACCGCTTGGCAGAGGTGACAGCATGCACACTTTGACGGGATATCAGTTGAAATATAACATATACTGTTTCTGCCATAGATTTCACCCCCAAACTTAGTTTAGCAGTAAATAACTTTAAGTACTGTATATATTGTAAGAATATGATTTTCATTACTGCCAGTCATGAAAATCATATTCTTACAATATATACTTACATAGTACATCGTTTTAATACTTTTATACTATTAATACTATTAATAAGATTCTTGATTTATTGAATACTTGAATACTATCAACAGTTTGCAAAAAGTACAGTGGTACGATTATACATAGTGCTAAAAGGATAATACAAAGAGACCTAAGGGCTTGTTTCCATTGTGGTCTTGTGTATTCAATCATCGAGTTAAACAGGTACAGTACATGTTGTACATGGCAATACTGTATCCATTCTGACCCAAGACAAGTATAGGGGAATTCCTAGATGGATAGATAGATCCTATTTTCGAGTGTTGTTACCGTACCACAATTTGTGAAATAATTATTGTTACATGACTTTCAAAAAGGCAGTTGTTACTAGTTCTCTACACACAGTAACATATGTGTACTATAATGTTACTGGTATACTGTATAGGCCTATAGGTCCCTCTTGTAAAAGAGATTTTTATCCCAATGAGGTCTACCTGGTTAAATAAATGTTAATTAAAAATAGATCTAGATCTCTTTTCAGCTGAACAGTGTTTCTAGTGCTCCCTCTTCTCTTTCTCCTCACAGGAACACAACTGTCTGCGGATAAAGATACTAGGAGACTGTTACTATTGTGTGTCAGGAGTCCCCGAGCCGCAGCAAGCACATGCACGCTACTGTGTTGAGATGGGTCTGGCTATGATTAGCACCATACGGTTAGTCCATGATATTTATTTATGAATATTTATGAATCCACAAACTGTACTTTTTTCCCTTCTCAATGTTAGATTATCCTCTATTGTCCCAGAGTTTCACAGCCTATAAACATCAAAACATATAAGAACAATATACAGGTACAATTCATCATAAAGACAATTTGAAATTACAATGTAGGCTCTTAATCCAGAGCGTTTTTCATCTTCGTCCAAATATTGTAAAGTGACGGTTGAGGGGATGATCACTATAATTTGCTATGGTGAGTGCTAGACGTGTGATGGCTTTGTTGTTCATATAAAAATTCAGAAAGTTTGGATGTCGGAAGGCAAACAGTGCTGTGGACAGTTGTTAATTTGGACTTTCTGGCTTAATTAGATATGTGAGAAAGCAGTTGCTTTACGACATGGACATGCGGATTGGAATCCACTCAGGCTCGGTCCTGTGCGGGGTGCTGGGTCTCCAGAAGTGGCAGTTTGATGTCTGGTCCTGGGACGTCGGCATCGCCAACATGCTGGAGGCAGGGGGCATACCAGGGTAAGTGCACTGCTATAGTAGACCAGCCGTCTCTCCAGTGGGTTCAGAAAAATGAGTTTATATATCTGGGTTAGTATATTATTAGACATAGGCTGTGTTTGGCACCTGCTATCTTAGTTGTAGCAATTGTTTAGCTGGCACTTATTTGCTTGACTGCTTATACTGTGTTTGTGCACTGTCACTATAGTTCATGCTGCAATTTTTTTAATCACTTTGGATAATAGGGTATGCTCGTGTATTGTGTATGCGTGTAGTGTGCGTGTGGTACGTGCGTGCGTGTTTGTGAGAGACTGCCTGTCATGCGTCGTGTCACCTGCGCACACGCATGTACTGTATGCACTATGCACTGTATGCCGACCTGTCGGGTATCAACAAAAAGCCTCTCTTAACCTCCCTCTGTGCCATCCAGACGGATACACATCTCCAGGGCCACTCGGGACTGCCTGCAAGGCCTCTATAAGACTGAGGACGTTCGTGACAGTGACAGGAGCGAGTTTTTACGGAAACACAAGATTGACACCTTCCTCATCTGCCCCCTGGAGGAGGATCATGTTTCGCCCCCTAAAAGAATCATCCGTACCTGGAACCCAGATTTCCCATCAAGTAACACCATTGATATGAACTGTGTAAGTCAGGGGTGCCCAAAAGGTAGATCGCGATCTACCAGTAGATCACAAATGCTGTGCAGGTAGATCACATGACAGGTGCCTAAGGAATATTTAATTTAAATAGTGGCATCTGCCACTTGAATTAAGGTGACTTGATTGATTGACATCAAAAGGGTCACAATGCAATAGGCCAATTTTGTTTTCAAGAGTGTTGTGTACAAAAACATTGGTAGCATTACAAATTAATACAACAAACCCCTACCTATTCCATTTCTCCCACTCTATTTCGCATTCCAAGTGCATTTGTTTTATATGTAACGCCTGCAGCTCCGGTATTCCAAAGCCCCCTCACATACATATTTAAACTATTTACAGCAATGGTTTAATAGTTTTTTTGGTGGTCCAAGAAGTGTGGGCACCCTTGGTGTTAGTGGACTGGGAAGTACGTTGTACCACTCTGTGTATCTGTGGCACCGTGAATTCTGCAAGGGTTAATTAAAGTAGAAATTCTTTGTGACGATCCATTGATTTCCAAAAATATATATACTCAATTGTGAAGTGCATATGGTGTGTGTGATGTGTAATGTAAACACGACTAAGTAGGAAAACTTAGACATGAGGAACATGCAGTAATTACACTGTTAGACCACAGTTCAGTATAATCCTAACATGAAGGTTTTATCACCTTGAACCATGTATACTTCGTTGCTTGTAGATCTATTTTCACTGAATGTTTGCCCCAGAATAGCGCCGCCATGGTTCATGTGGTTAATGCTTACATTATGCGCCCCTGACCCATTTAACCAAACCTCCTGTTATCTATACTCACAGATACTGGCCTCCTTTACTAATGGCTCCATGCCACAGCTACCGAACGAACGGCAGTCCACCTCCAAGGAGATTAACAAGCGTATTGAGCTCGCTATTAAGGTGCGCAGCAGTCAGCGCATGCACAGGGAGCACATCACTGCTGTGACACTGGTGTTCAAGGACACACACATTGAGACCAAGGTGAGATGAGAGAACTAGTTTTAGATGGTGTTGTGTGATTATGATGGTATCAGGTGGTACGGTCGCCCCAAAACCATCTCGCCCCTCGATTTCTCCGCCGACCTCACGCCAACCGCCCGGTGTGGCGGTTCTTGTATTCTTTATTTTGTTTTACTGAGAATAAGGTTAGAATTAATTTCAGGGTTAGGCATAGTTTCACTGGGGTTAAGTTTAGGTATAGGGTTAGGTTTAGGCATAGTTTTACTGAGGTTAAGGTTAGGAATGAGGTTAGTTTTAACCGTTTAAGCCTAATTTACTTAGGTTACTCTAGGAATACCAGGCCGCGCAGTTCCGCTGGTTGTATGCCAGGGGCGAGTTGGTAAAGGGGCGACTCGTTTGGTATTCATTATGATTAGAGTAGATTGGGTATACTATTAGACCAGTGGTTCTGAAACGTTAATTTTAAGTACTCGTATAACTTTGAGAGTGTACAAATGGAAGCAAATTGACCTGTAAGGGTCCATTTGGTTCCATTTACACACTTTCAGAGTGACAGACCGGTAAAGGGTCTATTTGGAACCCCCTCAAGGAACCCTGAAGAGGGTGCCTACATTGAGAACCATTGCTTGTTGCGATGCACATCAACATCACATATACAATATCTTCCTTTTGTTGTCCTAGTTCTCCCAATTGAGAGATGAGATGTTCAACTCCAACCTGGTCTGCTCCTTCATCATGATCCTCTTCCTCATGGCTGCCCAGGCCGTCATTCCTGCCCCCAGGTAGAAAAGACTTCCAAGTCCAATGTCTCCACTCCTTTGTCTATCCAAATTTAGCTATACATTTTTGACAATTGCCCCAAGCGAGAGAAGCCAGATTTAATGTGCTTAATGTGACTTTGACCTTGATGGTGACTCACCATCAAGGTCAAAGTCACATGGTGACCTTGACCTCACATGCACGCACAAATCAAATCAAGCTTTATTTATGCACATTTAAAACAATCGAGATTGACCAAAGTGCTTTACACAATAAAATCTAGAGACAGTTATGCATACAAAATACAAAAACATCAAACAAGTAACAACAAGAAATGAAACAGTTCAAATGACAAAAATTAAAAATCAGGAAGGATCAAAGGCCATAGAAAAGAGATGAGTCTTGAGAAGAGACAGACACACACACACACACACACACACACACACACACGGATAGAACTGGGGTTAGATTACAATACCTTGCCATGCATGTGCACAGTATGTCAGATGGGTGGTGATAGTGGACCAGCAGAGAAAGGGATTTCCCTGAAAAACACAAATGTTGTTTTAACTTAAAAAACATACATTTCTTCATGTACTGTATATATTTTTTTCCTTTTTTCTTTCATTTATTTCTTCGTTTCTCCTTTTCTCAATTGCTCTTTCAATTCACATCTTCATTTTGCAACAATTTTACCACCTTGTCTTTTCTCTGCCAGGCCATACCCGGTGGTGGTTCAATTTTCCATCTTCCTGCTCGCCTACATGATACTGTTAGTTCTGGCCTTGGCCGAGGAGTTCAATCACATGCCTCTGGTGCTGCAGCACGTATGCTGCTGGATCCATGAGCACAACAGTGCTCGCAACCTCCTCACCCTAACTGCCATCGCCCTCAATTTTGGCCTGGCCTCCGCCGACACGGTGAGAAATGCAAAACCTCAGTAGTGGAGGTTGTCCTTGCCAGTGTTATATTATCTGAAGTACCGTAAAAAAAAAATATATATATATACTGTATATATTTTGCATCAATCGACACAGTTAATATCACAAATTTACTAATCATCTACAACTTTGTACATGTGATGTTTTGTGGACTGGGTCCAGCTGTGGTGCATTCTTATGGACTCTGACACAGGAGTGCCTGACGTTAAGGACAGGCTCATTACAGATTCATCACCAAACCAAAGGCCCCTCACAGCTTGCACATACCCTGAGGTAAGGAACACAGTGACTGGACTGAAATCTGAATTTGGATCAGTCAGTGAGTCTGTGTAGTTAGTCCAGTCTTCAACCATAACTGAGACAAAAAGGCAATATACAGTATATGTTTTGAGGGGCGCTGGCCCCTCCTATATACAGCTTTTCGTCACAACACGTGTCACATTTGCCATTGACAATGAAAGGAGAATTTACGTCATATGTGGACGAGCAAATCGACTTTTCTAAACACAGTGCAACTGTTTTAATTCAGCTCGGGGCTTATAACATTAAATACATTGAATATTTTCTTTTAACATTGTATCGTGATTAAAAGATAATAACATAAATTATTATAAATAACAAATTAATTCATGAGGAAGTATATTAATTTTTTATTGGATGATGTACGATGATAAGAGCTCCCCTCACTTCACACGGGTGTGATTTTCTTTTACAACATTTACACTGGCTATAGCTGATATAATCATTGTTATGTCAATATTCTTCAATAAACCCGCTCATGGGCTGTTCTGTGTCTGCCCCCCTTGGTGTAGTTCTTTGTGTTGAGCGTGGTGATCGCCATGGTGACATGTGCAGTGTTCCTGCGTCTCAGCTCTCTGCTGAAGCTGGTGGTGCTGTTGATGGTGGTGGTTGTCTATTCCTACCTCATCCACCTGGCCTTCTACACACTGAGCCACGACACGCTGCACAGGTCTGTACTTACTGTCTATCTATTCTGTATACTTTAAATACACACACGTCCACACGAGCACACCAGCACACATACACTGTTATACTCATCATTTGTGTATGGTGAGTAATGAGTTATCAATACACAAATACTTTATTACATCATAGTTTCATAACTTCTATTCGTCTCATGTGTTTTCTTTCTTTTGTTTGTTTTTTGTTTCTTTTTTTGCTATTGTTCTGATTCTGAATTTATCTATTTAATCACATACTGTACACAGGTCTCATTATCTGAGGAGAAAAGGAATCTCCATTCTTGTCATGGCCATGTTTCTTGTGGCGGTGTTCTACAATGGACGTGAGGTAGCCTAAACTATTCCTCTTCCTGTTATGTTTTTTGAAAAAACGGTTGAGGCAATAGGCATTGAGTTTGGCATACTTTGCTTTAGCTTTGTTGTGGTTTTGTTGTACTTGTAAATTTGTTTCGTTTATTAATGTTGCGTACTTCCATACTGTACCTCAATAGCAATAGTTTGACATTAGTCATTTTATCAATCTGAGTGTAATCGAGTCAAGAAGCGGTAGTTGTGACAACTTTATTGGGGGGGAGGGGGGGGGGTCACTAAGAAAAGGCTAAGACTAAGTAGTAAAATCAATATGAACAGTGGAATGTGGGAGGTGGAGTTAGCTGTGGAAAGCGATATTGAAAGAGGTGGGTTTTTGAGGGTAGGGGCATCTCATACTAGTCATTAAAAGAAATGTATGTGTGATAATGATATACTGCCTCTTAAACTCCAGTGGGAGGCCACAGCCAGGCTGGACTTCCTGTGGCGTCTACAAGCTCAACAGGAAGTAGAGGACATGAGGGAGCTCCGGGAACACAACGAGTCTCTGCTGCACAACATCCTGCCTGCACACGTAGCACGGCACTTCCTGCAGAGGAGCATGAATAATAATGTAAGGACAATTCTGTTTGATGATTTTGTACCCTAGACTACGTCATATTAGCTCACCTTTATTTGACCTCTAGATACCGATAGCTGTGCTCGCCTGGATCCTTCAAATATGTTCTTTATTTTAACTACATACTGTTAAAGGGGAATACCACTCATTTTCAACATTTTACTATTACTACTATTAATATACCTCATCAAGATGTGATTTCAGACCTCCAGTTCTAGGAAACACAGAATGGGGGGAATTTTTTATTATTTCCAAACAACAGCTCTAAGGTATATTAATGACACAAAAAAATGTTGAAAATTAGTGGTATGCCCCTTTAACCATTTGACATACAATATTTACTGTACTAACATGCTTGAATTTTGTAATTTACCATTTTTATTATTTTCCAAGTAGAAAATTCAATAAACGAAAGGATAATTACGTGAAGGCTTCAAGGCCACATACACAGAAAACAAAAAAATGAAAGTAAAGTAAAGACAATGCTTTCCTGTCTTTGCTGTAGGAACTTTACGCTCAGTCCTATGATGAAGTTGGAGTCATGTTTGCATCCATCGCTGGGTTCAATGAGTTCCAAGAACAAAAGGAGATCAAACACGAAGCGGTGGACTGCCTCAGAATGTTGAATGAGATCATTGCTGGCTTTGATGAGGTGAGTGTTGGATCGAGAATGGTGTGCGCTCTATTGGTTCATTTCTTTGGTCCATACGTTTTAGTTGTATTGAATGTTTGTGTGTGTGTGTGTGTGTGTGTGTGTGTGTGTGTGTGTGTGTGTGTGTGTGTGTGTGTGTGTGTGTTATGTTCTTTTTTATTTCTTTTATTTCTTTCATTCTTCTCACTAGTTGCTAGAGGAGTCATACTTTCACGAAGTGGAGAAAATCAAAACCATTGGTGGCTGTTACATGGCAGCATCTGGCCTGGCAGACCCAGACAGACAGGTGGGACAGTGCAAACATGAAACTAATCAGAATCAGTGACCGTTTATTGAAATTTGACTTGATTGGTCTCTGTGTTCTCACAATAACACAACATGGTGAGAAACATAAATACGCATTTAACATATGAAAATAAAAATACAATATGAACGAAAGGAATAAGAAACCTGATGCTAGTGAGTTACTGTATGTGCATTGTACAGATGGTATAGAATAGACCTATTTTCCAGTAACATTGTTTGGTGCTTCATCGGTCTTGCTTATTCAAACACTTTCTTACACTCACAGCAGTTGGGGCATTTGGATCACTGGAACCATCTGAGTGAGATGGTCCTGTTTGCACTGGCCATGCAGGAGACCTTGAAAGAGATTAATAGGCAATTATCCAAAAACTTTCAACTGCGTATTGGTAAGTAGCCAATCCTACAGTTACACACATCCACTTACAAATCCAACCTGCATCTCATAACACAATAGAGCTCTGTGAGATAATGAAATGCCTCTTAATACCCTCATTAACATCTTCTCCGGACTGAAAAAAGGCATTGCCCATGGGCCAGTAGTAGCCGGAGTGATTGGTGCCACCAAGCCACAGTACGACATCTGGGGGACAACCGTGAACCTGGCTAGTCGCATGGACAGCACAGGGGTGACTGGCCGTATCCAGGTGCCTGAGGCCACCCGCAAGGTCCTGGCAGAATGGGGCTTTGTCCTGGACCTACGTGGTGAAATCTTCGTCAAAGGGGTGAGTTGCTCAAAAGTTGTAGTATAGTATATATATACAGTAGTATATCAGTATTAGCAGGGTCAGAATCAATTCATTGTCCAAGTACATTGATACATTCACACACGCAAGGAATTTGACTTGGTTTGTTGCTCTCAGTTTGCACACAAAACCTCAATCAAGTAGCCTAAAATAGAAAGAAAATATTTATAAAGAATCAGAAATCTAAATGGCCGTGCTTCATACTGTATGTACATGTCACTACGACAGCCTGTTAAAGTTTGTGCAAGAATATACTGTATACAGAATCAAGACAGTATGATGTTGAACTGACCAGTCACCTGCCTGTCCACTATAAAATTATGCGCTAAATATTGTGCTGAAAAGTGTTAAATTCATATCCTCTCAGAAGTTCTGATTATAGGTTTGGGTTGCATGTACATGAGCCCAAAGTGAAGTGAACACAAGAAAACGTACCATATCTGTCAGTCTAACCACCACATTGTGTTATCCTAGGTGAGTGAGCGCCAGGGGAAAGTCCGTACATATTTCATCAGCAGCGTGCGGAGCAAGAAAGCCAACCTTGAGAGGAACGGCCACACGGGGACACGAACAGGAGGCCGCAACACGCTAGCCAGCGTTGTATTTGGTCTGGTGCAGGCCCGAAACAAAGAAAAACTGAGGGAAGCCAATGGGGGGTTCAGTCTGTCTGTCTCATACACTCCTCAGAGCTGAGGGACATGTGACAAAACAGTGGTGCAGGATTCAGGGCAGGTTTCTGCCCCCTCGCATTCCTTTGGTAAAAGTGACTTCAAAACACGTTCGGATCTACATGTACATGCTTCAGAGATTACTGAGACCTGTGATTGGGCTATTGAAGCCCATCAGAAGCTTCCCTTCTGTTTTCATACTATTCCTCTCTGTGTCCGTCACATCTTCCTTACAGTTAAAAGAAATCACACCCGTGAGAAGTCAGTGGTGCAACTCCGCGTGGGGGTCCCTGGGGGGGGGGTCCCTGGAATATCCAGACCCCCGGGAACATGCCCAGGGTGCCGGGCCAGTTCCGGCGAGCCGCCCCTCGTCCGAAACGGTTGAGAAATGACAGAGTTACCGTGTGGGGGTCCCTCTACTGTACTGTACTGTACTGTACTGTACTGTCACTGTACTGTACTGTACTGGCACACCTGAAATCATCATATATACAGTTAATATGTGCGTGTGTGTTTGTTAGGTTGCGCACAGGTGGTGAAAAACAACCATGCTGTTTTCGTGCTCAGACGCACCCACCCAGCCACCCACCCACACACATAGCTCCGTAAGGAAGTGGTTGCACCACTCAAAAAGAGAGAGAGAGAGAAAAAGAAAGAAACAATTAAGGGAGAGTGGACTGCCAAAGTTAAACTTGTTTGATTTACATTGCCGAACTAAAACTATACTTTTATATGTCTCTTTTTCCATGAACAATGTGGACCCTGTTGTAAACAAGTGTAATGCTTAATTGGGTCGTCCACTCACAGTTAACAGTCTTTGTATTGAGTTTGTGCTTGAAATGTACTGTAATTCTGCAAACTGTTAATAAATATTTAAATGAATGAATGAATCAATCGTATATAGTGGCAGTGAATCTGCAATGAATGAAGGCTACCAATACATCCTGTGCAGCCTTGTTTGCATGATAGTTGGGAGGCTTACAGAATATCTATTTTGTACTGTAAATTGCTGTATCATTATTACTATTGTATATTCTAACTCATCATTTAAAACAACTATTGATTCTTAGATTCTGCTTTTTCCTGTATTAATAATGTTCCAAAATGTCAATACAAGAAAACTGCTACTTTATCTACACTAGCAACATAGTTGTGTTCTCTCACTGTGCATAATTATTCAGAGACAGTAACTACAACTTACACAGCAAGATTCTCAGTGTAAGTTAGTTTAAAATAGATCAATATACAATTATATGTATACTAATTTTGCTACAATAAAGTCTACAATGGCTCTCTTAAAAGACTGAACAGTTGAGACAAAGAACCATATAAGACAATAATTTATTCTGACCCCTCTCCAAAAAAAACCCATTATCTATCATTTATACATTATGGATAATTATTATGGACTTAGATGGTTCTTCATGTCAACTATTCTGTCCATGCCAAAGTCAACACAGTCTGTTCTGTTAGACGTACATTGTTTGTCTTATTGGTTTCTGAAATTGGCTTAAAAACATCAGCTTTCCACATTCTGCAGTTGAGGGTCAAAAGAGGTGCACATCCATTTTCCATTTAAAGGATGCTAAACTTCAAAACACAAACTTAGAGACAAAATAAAAGCTCTCACACTGTAGCTCCTCTTTTTAACATTTATTGTTGGTACCACTTGAGAGGGCTGAGCGACGTTTCAAGCACACGGTTCTTCTTCCGACTAGTGACACATTCAGCAGTTAACCATGTCTAGTGGCTAAAAACCTGACCTTAATTGAACCCCATCTGATTGCCAAAAACACAGTCATAATCTGACAGTGACACTGATCTCACTTCATGCTCATGTCATTATAGCCTAAAATGAATTTACCTCAATATAAAGATGATATTGTAGGCCTATGTATGTTTAGGTCTGTTGTACATATTATAGTAAAACTATACTATTTTAGGTGGGTAACTGTGTTTATTTTTCCACAATTTCTACAAAATATTTGATGTTCTCATGTTCTGCTAATAAAACCAGTCGTGAAAATAAAATTGAGTGGGTTTTCATTTCAGCCACCATATTTCATAATGTAGGCCTAAATGTGTCACAGTAATTGTTGGAATATCAATCCTCTTCTTAGCAGACCTCATGCATTGAGCTGTGCTTTCCTTGAACTGTGCTTACTCTACAAACTGTTAACTCATCAATCAATCAATAAATCACAGGTTGTTTATTTCAAGTTGGGGATTCTTTTTAGGACAGAAGGAAAACATTACCTTTAAAAAAAAATACAGACATCACATATGTTTTTAATTGTAACTGACAACTATAATTCTGGAATAAGACCTATGGAATGGCCTATCCCTAATGTTGTTGCATGTACCAATTCTGCCATCTAGAGGCATGATCCCTGAAGTGATACCGTGTATGATAGATGATCAGCTCTGCCTAAAAGTTAGGTCTGCTTTTTAGGCTTTATATAATAAGCGACTTTGTGCTTGTTTTTCCTGCAAAGTTAAATTCTTGTCATTTGTAAATATTGTAAAACCTTATAACAAGGCAATACTGCCTCAGCCTCATTAAAGTTGGTATTGTGACTTTATATATTGTGCTGTCAAATTAATTACTTGCATGAGAGGGGGGAGGAGGTGGTGGACCGTGAAGATAGCTGCTTGCCCCGTTTGAGGGTCCAATGGAGTTAAGAGGTTTTGTCCAAAGTGCTTTTCCTAATATGCATTGGTGTACTGTTCAATAGCACTGATTTGATTTATGCAAACAAACAAAAAAATCAGTTAGGTGGTTTCCTCCAGAGAGTCCAGGCAGTGGCAACAATGTACTCGATTGCTCCTGCCTGTCCTGTGAGTAGCGCGCGCTAACTGCTGTGTGAACGCATGCGGGTTTGTGGTGCCACTGCTGCTGCCTGCTAGTACTCCTGCATCAGCTTGGTTGTGTCAGGGATTGTTGTTGTCATTACGTCTGTAAAAGTTGAGCTCGCGGTCATCGTTAATCCACTGTGCTTCATTACCACTGAAAAACAATGGCAGACGCTCAGGAAGACAAGCTCTACAAAGCAGAATATGCTAAAAGTGGCCGTGCGTCATGCAAGAAGTGCAAAGAAAACATTGCTAAAGACTCGCTGCGAATGGCTATCATGGTGCAGGTGGGTCCCTCCGACGTCTTGTGTCTGCACCGTCTGGGCTGCACCGCCGAGCTAACGCTGCTACTGTAGTACCAGCTACGCCTAATAAACACTGTGCCTTTGAATGAATTCAGCCGCAGTGATCCGCTAGTTCATTCAGCACTAAGCTATCTAGTGTAAACTGATCATTTATGGTGCTTTAAGTAACCTGCGTTGAAGATATTTGCAGGCCCCCTTAGCTAGCATGTTAATGGCTAATGACAAAGGATGGATGACCATTTCTCCTGGATTCTTCTGTCTTGCATGTCGGGATTTGGTTCTTAATTATTATCTTATCTTCTGTAGACTGTAATAAAGTGATAGTGGTGCAATTACAAATTACAAAGTTATTGCTGACTCAACGGGGATACAGACGATATATTGAATGGAATGAGCAAGAGACACATGACATGTTCTAATTGTCTAGTACAGTTAAGACTAATATGGTGAATAATTATACTTACAAAGTAAAATACCAAAAGTACCGGCTTGATGTGAGAAAAAGAATGAGCTAAAAAAAGCTATACAATCTAAGCTGATCCGTTGATATTTTATTTATTTTTTAATCTGCGAGTAAGATATTTTTATTCATTCTGAGTTATGACAGTAGGCTACTCATGTTTGTTCAGGGTTTCCATGACCAGCTTTTTAATAGCATTTTCAGGCCTGGATACCAATTGTATCCAATCAGGAGAGATACACAGGATAAATGGGGTTAATTTAATTAGTAAATGATAACACAAAGATGTGTGTGTGTGTGTGTGTGTGTGTGTGTGGGGGGAGAGAGAATATTTTTACCTTAATACTTGAGACATTATAGATTGTACAGGATGGCAGCATCACAATCTCTGGTTGTGTATGTGATTCTATTTTCTTAACTTTTTTTCCTTTTTTGCAGCCACATGCTATGTGCACAGTATTGTTGGTGCTATTTTGTATTGTTATTGTTGTCATACTGCCTGCAATGTTTCCATGTTGACTATAAAACACTTTATTGTCCAGTTGTCTGTGTTGCGTCCATCAGCAGAACAACATAGGCTGCCCTACATCACTCATAGGTAAAATCATAAAAGAATAAAATTGCATATTAGTTTTTATTAGTCGATTCTCAAACACCATTTCATCCTGGTATAAAAAATTACTGCCACATTATCAGTATGCCCCCATAAGCCCTATGGGTTGGGGTGTGTGTGTGTGTGTGTGTGTGTGTGTGTGTCTGCATTGGATGAAGACTTAACGTGAGCCCCAATGTTGCTCCAAAACCCTCATGTATTATTTTATTTTTGTAACGGTTCAGTAGTTTAAACTGCCTCCCTAAAGGTCATTCTGCCCTGTTTCCCCTAGTCACCTATGTTTGATGGAAAGGTCCCCCACTGGCACCACTTCTCTTGTTTCTGGCAACGAGCAGCAGCTCAGTCCACCGCTGACATCAGTGGCTTCTCAGACCTCCGCTGGGATGACCAAGAAAAAGTCACGAAAGCCATTGAAAGTGGGGGAGCCGTGGCGGGTCAGTATTCAACCTTAACATTTGACTTGACATTTTACACTTGGCCTTTTCTCCATAGATCTGTAATACCACAGTGTTGCACACAAACACAAACTTTACAGTCTATGGAGTTACTTGGATACTTGGCTGAAGATGATACTTTGAACTGAGCCATCTGTATTTGTCATAATGTTGTTGACAGTGACACTATAGGTCATGAATTTGACTGAATGTTAGAAGAATAATGTTTTCTTTCTTGAAGGTAAAGCGGGCCAGAAAGGTGCAGCCAAAGGAGAGAAAACTCTGAATGAGTTTGCAGTGGAGTATGCCAAGTCTAACCGCAGTACTTGCAAAGGCTGTGAGCAAAAAATAGAGAAGGTGAGAGAAGCCTTTTATTTGCGCACACACAGCTAAACTGGATATGTCACAATATATGGTGTCCCTTCTTGATACGTGATTCATATATAATAATTCTGTCTACACTACAATGTCTAAATATTGAGGTATGACATTTTGTCCATATTGTGCCGCACATACTTGAAGTTCTTTCTTGCAGGAAAGAGAAAATCCAGTAATACAATTGTAATTGTAATCTTTTAGTATTACAACAATACCATGAATTTATCTTAAAATAATCCTGATGCGTATAGCCCATCGGTGTCTGTCCATAGAGACCCTGCACAGTGTCGGCAGTAGATTACAGTGGTACTTGAATGCAAAATAAGCAATACAATCATTTACTTACTAACATGATGTTGGAAGTGGACCTATACAGTAGAGTACCATTTTCTAAAATGCTTGTAGTGTTAAGTCGCTCTTTAAGCAAGATAATTAGCATTCCTCATCAGAGTAGGGACTAAAAGTATAAAACCTCTATACAGGAGTACCCAGTATACCCAGTGTCGTTTTATGTTCCATCTTCTCCAGGACCAGATCCGCGTTTCAAAAAAGACTGTGGACCCGGAGAAGCCCCAGTTGGGCTTGATAGATCGCTGGTACCACACACCCTGTTTTGTTAGCCGCAGGGAGGAACTGGTCTTCAAGCCAGAGTACAACGCTGCCCAGTTGAAGGGTTTCAACCTACTGAAGGCTGAAGACAAGGAGGACCTGAAGAAGAGGCTTCCCACTGTCAAATCTGAAGGGTGAGCAAGAGATACTGCCATGGTTTTAGTAGTGGTGTTGCCGTTATGCTGTGTCACAGCATAATGCCTCACTGCTTCATTGTATAGTGGTAATATAAATGTTCCATATTGTGGATCGGTTATACATCATTACCAGGGATGCACTGATATGTATGCGCTAATACATGAAGACATTGATGAGTATTTTACCAGAATAAAAAAGGAGAATTTTAACTGTTAAAGCTAATTTAGATGTGTTTAGGATATAGTGATTTCTTTTTCATGATTACTGTCTGTCTTTGTGAATCTTGGCACACATTGAGTAATGGATTATTCATACCATCCACTGATTATTTGACCATGAAAACTTGTGCACATCCGTAATGTGGATAACATAAACATGGAGTCAGAGAATATTGTTGTAATAATCAGCTATATAGATATTTCTGCAGAGCTGTAGTGCCAACAGTGCATCACACACATTTATGTTAAATATGAACATGTCTGGATTGTCCTAAATCATCACTCACCACGCCAGAACCAAGGAAATGGAGCTTGGAGCGGATTGTTTGGAGCTGAACTGCCCAAGTAATGCTGCCTTCACCACAAAAATTACTGAAGAACTATGTTACTGAGTGAGGCTGCTTGAAGAAGGCTTTTTTTACTCAAAAGGATCAGATAGAGAGAAAATGCATGGGCACAAAGGGAGCAGAGTAAAGTGCAGATTGATAATAGACTGATAGTAACAACCCTGTCAAGGGGACATGGAGACATGCACCAGCTTGTGTGTTTGCACATGTGTGTGTAGTACCATCATCTGATGGATCTCTGTCCTAATATGCAGTCGGATAAGATTAGGATTCTGTTAATTTAGAAAGTTTTCTTATGTTTTCTTCCTCCTGGAGTTATCTTGACAACCTTTTTAAGAGAAGTGTCTTCTTTGCCCTTATAGAAAGAGGAAGGGTGATGAACTAGACGGAGTATCAAAGAAGCAGAAGAAAGAGGAAGCCGATGAGAGCAAGAAACTTGAAGATCAGTTGAAGGTTTGCCCTCCACTTTCTTAACATAATTTCCAAAAATTCACCTTGTGTGAATCATGTGATAGTGACAGAACGGATATGAAGCTTTATTCTTTATTTTTATCATCTTCCGTCTCTCTCTTTCTTTCTTTCTCTCACTCTAGGAGCAAAATAAAGTGATATGGGGAATCAAGGACAAGCTGAGAAACCACTGCTCCACCAACGACATGAAAGAGCTGCTTATAGCAAATAGCCAGGAAGTTCCCTCTGGAGAGTCCAATGTGAGGAGCCTGTCTATCTACTCCTGTTTTGTTTTTGTTTTGGTGGTTTGCACATTGTTCCTAGTTTGACCAATATTATTGTTGGTTATGTATGGCACTTGTTTTGTTGACCACTAGGTTTGGCTATCTGGGGTTCAGATAGTCTCGGGGTCCCCGGGTGTTATAGTGTGTATACATGTGTATGCGTTTTTTTCTCCCATGTCTACAACACCATTTTCTGACCTGTCAATTTCCTAGTTTTTACCAGTGGCAAAGTTGTTTGATGGCCCAGTAAATGTCTGTGCAGTTCCACAGTTAATGTGCATTCACTTGTTGTTTGTTTGACAGTTGGTGAACTGCCTTTCGGACTGCATGGCCTTTGGTGCTCTTGAGCCCTGTAAGGAGTGCACAGGGCAACTGGTGTTCAAAAGTGATGCATACTATTGCACCGGTGATATATCTGCCTGGACCAAGTGTGTGGTCAAAACCAAGTGCCCCGCCCGTAAAGACTGGATCACACCAAAGGTAAGAATTTAGATGTCATCACACGTATGAGCAGATGAAGATTTCTGATTGCCTGGCAACACAAGACTAATGACAACCGTTTTACTTGGTAAAATTGGGAAATACAAAAATGCTTTTTGCTCTGCTGCCTGTTGGTTCTCTGTAGTGTAGACTCAAATCAAGATGGGAATAACTACCAGTATTTATGGCAATGTGTCGTGTATGTTCTATTTCTCCTAACATACAATGGCTGTCCTTTCAGGAATTCCATGAGGTTCCCTTCCTGAAAAAATTCAAGTTTAAGCGCCAGGACAGGGTTTTCTCCAAGGAAGCCCCTGCCCCTTCTACGGCCAGCGCTGCTACTGTCCCTAGTGCCTCTAGCGCTCCCATGAAACCTCTCCCAGAGGGAGCTCCAGCAGGTTAGTCAACAAACCTCTATGTACACTAGGGTGCATCAAAATACACATTTCCGGATATATTGAGTGTGTGTGTGTGTGTGTGTGTGTGTGTGTGTGTGTGTGTGTGTGTGTGTGTGTGTGTGTTATTCAACAACATTGTGTGTGTTGTTGCAATATTGTTACATTTCAAGCCCGGAGACCTGTTTGTTCCAATATTCCCGCACATTTTACCCTCTGTTTTGCGGGAACTATTCTATTTTCACGCACCTGCATAAAAATGGGGGGGGGGGGGGCTTTGCCTATAAAAAGCTCTGCCTGTGTAGCTCAGTTGCTGAGTCAATTCCCTCAACGCCACCATCACACACCACAGGATCCAGCTCTCACAAGATGGCCTTAGGCCCCTGCCAGAGGAGCCGCACCCTGGTTTTTGGTCTGGGCGCCACTATCACCGATGCAGATGCCATTATCACTGGCGCCAAGCTGCCATGTGGTCACCAGATCTTGCGGTGCTTGCTGTATAACTGCGACACACAACTGCATGCAAAGCGACCAGGTTTGACTGGAGCCATGTCACGGTTCCAGGCGGCTAAGATTGTTTTGGAGCAGGTGCGTCCATTTTATGGAAAGGCCAACATCCCAATGGTGAGTGATCAGCGAGCATGTGAGAAGATGATAGCCCTCCTCGATGCCAACAACAAGCTGCGGCGCATACCAAAGGAAAGGCGCTCCAGTGAGGCTACTGCTCGACTGGTGGACACAATGGAGCACAAGCTGGATGCCACGTTCCCGCTGTGGACTCCAAACGCAGAGGAGCTGATCCGTGATGCAGAGGACCTTGCTTTTCTAGCCAGCATGAAGGGCGACAGAGTGGCCACATTTGGAGCATTCGATGTCAAGCTGCAATCCAAGGTTTGCTTTTATTATTATGTAATTTTATATTTCTGCTTCTATTTTCTTATTTTAATGTTTTGTGCTTGATCTGTAAAGCACCTTGAGCTGCATTGCATGTCATGGAAGGTGCTATACAAATAAAGTTTATTATTATTATTATCATTATTAAGGTGAAGCGGCGACAGGAGCGTGAAGAAGCGCAGCAGGCCTACCTCACCAAGGAGCAGGAGATGACGGCGATGTCTACCAGCATGGTGGTATTAGAAAGCGAAAGTGATGAGGATGGCAATGCAGATGAAGCAGTTGCTCCACTGGCTGAGAACACACCCATCCGTGAACGCAAGAAGACAGGCACCACAGCCTTCATTCCATCTGACATTCTCAGCCGGCCAAGCCTTGTGTCACTGGCTACACGATTGAAGATGACACCAACGCAGCAGGCTGCTTTCACACGCGGCCTGATCGAGGAGTCAGGTGGAAATTCAGAAATGGTCTCCACATCCTACGCAACAGCAGACCGATCACGCCGTCAAGTGCTGAAGACCATCAGTGAGGAACAGCACGAGCAGTGGACATTGTACACTAGAGAGGGTGTTGGCACCTCCTGCATGACAACAAGTTCAATTGATTAACATTGATTGAGAAAGGACTTAATTGAGGGAGATTTACTGTACTACACAAAAACATATTATTTAATGCTGTTCCCCTATACAGGAAACTCCCATTGACAACGTGTGTGTCTTTTCCTGTGATTGCAGACAAACCTCTGACGGGTATGAAGCTGATTGCAGTGGGAAAGCTGACCAAGAACAAGGATGAAATAAAAGATGCTGTGGAGGAACTGGGTGGGAAGATAACGAGCACGGTCAGTAAGGCTGGTCTCTGCCTCAGCACCAAGAGTGAGTAGCCAATCAACAAGAATAATGTTTAACACCTTTACACCAGATGTAAGTCAGTTTGGTGTATTAAGACTAATTACTCTGTCTGGTTCATGTCTTCACAGAGGAAGTGGAGAAGATGAGCAAGAAGATGGAGGAGGCGAAGGAGGCCAGTGTACGCGTGGTGTCTGAGGATTTCCTCACAGACATCAAGTCATCAGGCAAGGCCCTCCAGGAGCTTGTTGCCCTGCATGCCATCGCTCCATGGGGGGCAGAGGTCAAGGTTGAGTCCCAGGCTCCAACAGTGCCCTCAAAGTCTGGCACTATGGCCTCCAAGAGCTCAAGCAAGGTGAAGGAAGAAGGTAAACGCAAGGGATTGTTGCGATTGCGAATGACTTGTGTTAAAGACAGTTTTCTATTTTGAGGTTCTGATATTGTGATATGACCAATAATATAGTTAGAATGATAAGAAGACCTTGTGGGGATTGGTATATGATCGAATCCGCTCTGTTGCAGGTGGCAGCAAGACCAAGAAGATGAAGCTCACAGTCAAAGGGGGAGCAGCTGTTGATCCAGACTCAGGTGTGGGGGGGGGGTGTGTGTGTGTGTGTGTGTGTGTGTGTGTGAGTGTGTGTGTGTGAGAGAGATCTTATCTCTTGGCAGTTTTGTAGCCCATTCCCAAACAGTGGGTCGCGGACACATTTCTATGGGAAAATAGACGATCTACAAGCTCACAATGTGTCTCGAAGTGTCGGGTTGTGAACTTGTAGATCTGCTATTTTCACTATTTTGGGTCCCGGGCAAATGTCTAATGTCTTTTGGGTCACATGCAAAAAATAAATTGGGAACCACTGGCCTATACTATGTTCTTTGATTTGTTCCTTTGTTTCTAACCTGACATACTTAGGTCTGGAGAACAGTGCCCATGTTCTGGACCAGAACGGGAAGATATACAGTGCTACTTTGGGCCTGGTGGACATTGTCAGGGGAACCAACTCCTATTACAAACTCCAGCTGCTGGAGGATGATGTTCAGAAAAGGTCAGTTAGGCCTAGATTTGTTTTTCTTTATTTCCCTTTCCCATGGTTTAACTTGGTTTTCCAGCTTGCTCATTGACTCAATTTCGACCATTTTCACATCTTGTTTAAACCGTCTCTTACCATGGCTAGGTACTGGGTATTCAGGTCATGGGGCAGAGTGGGAACCACCATCGGAGGCAATAAGCTGGATAAATTCCATGACAAGAACTCTGCCATGGATAACTTCCTGGGCTTGTATGAGGAGAAGACAGGCAACGCCTGGGCCTCTTCCAACTTCACCAAGTACCCCAATAAGTTCTACCCACTGGAGATCGACTATGGACAGGTACTGTACAAACATGTACTTTCTATATGCTTATGCATGAATCCTTTAATGTGCATGCCATAGAGAGGTGAATGCACAATATTTTTTACCTTGTAAAGTAGGCCATTAGTGTGTCCTGTCTGTGGATCCTTTATCTGCTATTTTTGTTTGCTTAATTTACTTGATTTGTGCCTGTGGTGTTTTTGCTTGGCAGGATGAGGAGGCAGTGAAGAAGCTTACAGCCAGCGCCGGAACCAATTCCCTGCTGGCCAAACCTGTCCAGGACCTCATTAAGCTGATCTTTGATGTAGAGAGCATGAAAAAGGCCATGGTGGAGTTTGAGGTAACATTGTGTGATGTGTGCAGAAAGATGCATGATGAGACCAAGAGATTGCTTACAGACACACGTCTGCGACTGTGCATGATATTCCTCCTTTGTGGTTTCCACAGTGAGACTAATGATATTGGTCTGTTGAAACTATTTCCTTTATAAATGAGCTGTACTACATTTCTTGATGTTCAGATTGACCTCCAGAAGATGCCCCTGGGAAAGCTGAGCAAGAGGCAGATCCAGAGTGCCTATGCTCTCCTTAGTGAGGTTCAGCAGGTCAGTAATCTTCAGTGCTCCCTGGAGGAGCCATCCTAATATAGAGCTTTCCCTACTCAAGCAATTATTTCTGCATAAATTATATAGTACATAGCCAGAGCACACAAGAATCATGAACCAGTAATCAAACGTATTTCAAAAGTGTACACCTTGGTTTGTAAACCAGCAGACCTTTAAAATGTAAAGGCTTATATGTTGCCTTCTTCCACCATCTTAGGCTGTGGCAGATGCTCTGCCCGAGTCTCAAGTACTTGACCTGTCTAATCGCTTCTACACACTCATACCTCATGACTTCGGCATGAAGAAACCTCCACTTCTCAGCAATTTGGACTACATTCAGGTAAGAGCACTCCTTTCACAGCCTTGTCTGTAAAAGTCAAGTTAACGTGCTCCAATGGTCTTTTTTCACAAGAGGCCTTGTCTTGTATGCTCAGTTGCTCACAGTCACCCAAGTATATTCTCATCGGTCTTAACTCAAGTGGAGTGTGTTGAACCATGTGTGTTCTCTGTGTGCAGGCTAAAGTTCAGATGCTGGACAACCTCTTGGATATAGAGGTGGCCTACAGCCTGCTGAGAGGAGGTGCTGATGACAATAAGAAAGACCCTATTGACATAAACTACGAGAAACTCAATACTAAGATTGAGGTGAGGGTCATACACCTGTCAGTTGTTTGGGATTGTAGGTTTATAAAAAATATTACCCTATTGGCCTGAATATAACACTACCTTTTTTTCCAATGGAAATATCCTAAAAAACTGTGTCGTGTTATAATCGCTAATCGGGGAGTCGGGGACTAGACTAGTTGACATATAATGTTTTTTTTCCAAATGAGTCTTGAAAAATGTCATCTTATAATCAGAGTCATCTTATATTCGGGAGTCGGGACAATACGGGTATATAATAAGATATTTTATATTGTATATGTGTGCGTGTTTGTTCCTTATGTTATTATCATAGTTTAGGGGAGATGTGTTGATTTATTTTGTTTATTTAACTCACAGGTTGTTGATAAAAGCTCAGAAGAGGCAGAGATCATCACACAATATGTCAAGAATACACATGCTGCTACCCATAATACTTACACACTGGAAGTGCAAGAGGTAGGTTATTAATAATGTCCCCCCACACCTTGACAGCCACAAATTAATTCTAGAAATGTCTCTGGAACACTGGTGGTGGTGATAAATTATTGTGACCAACCTCCTGAACACCTCCTCTCTTTCTCAGATCTTCAAAATTGTTCGGGAGGGAGAGTACCAGCGGTACCGCCCATTCCAGGACCTGCCCAACCGCCAGCTTCTGTGGCACGGCTCACGCACCACCAACTATGCTGGTATCTTGTCTCAGGGTCTCCGCATTGCTCCCCCTGAAGCCCCAGTGGTGAGTACAGTACACCTCCTGCACTACAGCGCCACCTGTTGGTTGGGGCGTGTATAATGGACTAGCTTTTCCTAGTAATAGTCACATCACGGTTAGTTTGCTACACGATGCGGGGGCAACAATATTTATTCTCGTTTAGATTATTGTAACTCTATTTATTCCGGTCTCTGCAAAAAATATTTATCCCGCCTACAATTAGTACAAAACTCAGCTGCCAGACTTTTAACCAACTCCAACGCGACCACATCACCCCCGTGTTGGCTACTCTCCATTGGCTACCCGTTAGTTTCAGAATTGATTTTAAATTTTTACTCATTACCTTTTAAAGCCCTGAATGGCCAGGCTCCTAGCTATGTCTCCGACATGCTTAAAACCCTATGAATCTGTGCGCCCACTAAGGTCCTCAGACAAGGCCCTCCTGGAGACCCCTACAGCTCAGATTGTCACTAAGGGCGGCAGGGCCTTTGCAACCAGGGCCCCCATGCTATGGAATGCCCTACCTACTGACCTAAGATGTGCAAAATATCCACATTTAAAACTCTCCTGAAAACCCACCTTATGTTAAAGCCTTTTCCTAACCTAATTTTTATGCCTGCTATTGCATGGATTGATCTTTTGTTGTTCTCTTTTGATGTAAAACACTTTGTGACTTTGTCTAGAAATGTGCTGTATAAATTAATTCAACATGTGCTCTTGAAACAGGATGATGGGGGACTTGGGGGGATATTTTGTTTCATTTGCATTCTGTTCTCTCTAGACTGGTTACATGTTCGGCAAAGGTGTGTACTTTGCAGACATGGTGTCCAAGAGTGCAAACTACTGCCACACTTCCCAGTCCGATCCTACAGGTCTTCTACTGTTGGGAGAGGTCGCCCTCGGCAACGTGTGAGTACCATTAGTCTCTCTGCTGAAATATGAACGTTGTTGGACTTTTTTGTGTTTATTAACCAAAGTACAAACCCATGAATAAATGTATCTCTTTTTTTTATGAACAGGCATGAACTGAAAAAGGCCACACACATTTCAAAGCTACCGAAGGGCAAACACAGTGTTAAAGGTGATAAAGTTGTTATTTTTTACTTCTTAACTACTTAATCATGATTATAAAAAAGCTGTTTCGACTGCAGTGCTTATATGTATCCTTGTTTTGACCAATATTCCTTGGTGTCTTCATCTTTGTATTCTTAGGTTTGGGTAGAAATGCCCCAGACCCAAGTGCCACTGTCACTTTAGATGGTGTGCAAGTGCCACTAGGAAAAGGATGCAACACCAACATTGATGACACAAGTCTTCTGTACAACGAGTATCCTTTTTTAATTCACCTTTGGCTTTATCAATTTATCATAAGTTATTCCAAATGTTTTGTTGCTGTTTTGTTTCATTTGCTTTTCTGTAAAGTACGGCTATTTTACTATTGAATGAGCCTGTTGTGGCTTTTTTTTAAAGTTATTAATCCATTTCAGTATGGTGTTTTTTTGTTTGTTTATTCTGTTAGTTGTCCTTAAGCTATGTTTTTCTAGATACATTGTGTACGATGTGGCACAGGTGAACCTGAAGTACCTGCTGAAGCTCAAGTTCAACTACCAAACATCCTTGTGGTGAAAGAGTCTGATAAACTCCCAAATGGATAACAAAGAACAGCTTCCTGCAAACAACAGGACTCATTCAGAACTCATTCTCTGCAACAGAAGATGGTTGGCAGTGGACTACTGCTATATATTGGTCACTGATAATTCCAAGTCACTTTATTACTGTACATGTCGGTTTTGTTTCATAGGTGGCACCTTTCGTTAGTATATTGTGGCAAGCACTCTGTTAGCTATTTCAGATTCGTTCTTATAGCTCAATACAGTTGTTGAAGGGAGGCACATAAAGTGGAAAGATGTTCGTTTGAAAAAGGCGTATGGCAAGTGGCTTTCTGCCTTTGTAGGTAGTATTTCATACGAGTGATATTATTTCTTCATTCTTTAATTCTGTGCCATTGATAAGGCATACACTATGTTTAGAAAGTTCAAGTTAAACTGCCACAATTAGAGCTGACAGATGTTGGTAAATAAACCATTATTTGTGGACACATGAACACTAATGTACTAGAATGCCCTAGTAGAACTATTATGAACATTTTGAAGACTGTTCCATTCACATATTCAGTTGGTTTGACAGATAGTGTATATCTGTCTAATATAATGTTTGCCTGAATGTTTTCCTTCAGAGTCAGACACGACTCTACTGATTGAATATATTGAATATATAACATTAAAAGATGTGGTTAATTTCCCTCGAGTTCTTCAAACTTGTTATCACAAATAGAATAAAGATTTTTTTTGAGAAACCTTAAACAAGATTCTATTGTATGATGTTGATATGTTTTCATTTGAGCACAATTCATTGTATTCTATTTTCCTAATGTGTTAGCCTACATATTTTTAGACATGTTAACCGAGGCAGATGTAGAGGACTGATACAACATGAATGCAATAATGAGAAATATGACTTGCAAGAAAAATATTCTAGTTATTTGTGAAGACCTTTAATTATGACGCAAAGGCTAGCCCATCCCAGTCAGACGCTTTCTTTCAAGTGAGTCGTGAGATTGTCTACTTTATGCACCTAATTAAAGGTATTAGTATTCAATGAATTTAGCATAAGTACAGATACCTGTAAAACATATCGTGATAAATAAAAGGGAAAAAATGTTTGTTAGAACGTAGTACATTTATTTAATCAAATTGCCCTCCAGATACTGTCCCGGCCCAGAATGCATTCTGACAAGGTCTTTGAAAAAGCGGCGCGGCTAATTCAAGATGGCGGAGATGGACCAGCTGTTAGACGAGAGTGAGTAGCAACATAATTTAGTAGTTTTCAATAACAACTACTGGTTGTTCCGGTCCCTTTAAAAGAGATGCACGTGGTTTTGTGTTAGTTACTAGACCCATAGCGCAAGTTTTCGCTGAGAGTTTACATTGTGTTTATAGATCTAAAGCGCTACCGGTCTGCCCAAGACAGCTAACGCTTAGCAAGTTGAGCTAACGGTGATAGCTAACGCTGGAGTTAAGCGAGTGTCGCTAGCCTAGCTGGGTAAACAAATAAGGTTAGCTTAGCCAGAAGCTAACGTTTACTATAACTATAGTTCTAACAAAAATATGACATGAATGTGTCAGTGTGAGCAATAATCGCCGAACAATACGCACCATCTACTCACTATTTAGCGTGGCATGTTCTTTATAAGCTCGCATGACACCTTGATTGGTTATTATAACGCAGGTTAGTTATAACGTAATGTCTTACGTTAAGTACGTAACGCTTATTATTTTGCCAATCTGACAGGGTAAATCAGGACATGCTAAATGACCTGATTACTCGCACTTAAATCTGTCCGCAGTGGTGGTGAATGTGACTATGCTGGCAAGATAAAGTCAGCTTATTTCCTTGAGTCGGAACAGTCAATTTGATCTATCCGTACTTGACAGCTCAGTAAGGTTTAGGCCCAACTGCCATAACATGAAGTCACCTGCTATGATTGTCTAATACACGGTTCCAGTCACGTTAATAACAATCGAGCACCTACAAAAAGTACATTTTTATTTTATGAACAGTTTGGCATTACAGTACACAGCTCAAATTACTTTACTCTGTTTGTTGCAGGCTCTTCGGCAGAGGCTCTTGTCAGTCTGAAAGGTATTGTCCAATATGCAATGTGTGTGTGACTGGCATTTCACCTGGTTGGATATTCACTTCTTTGCATTTAGTGCCTCTATTGACCTCCACAGTGACAGGCTGGCTTACTCCTACAAACATGTTATTTCATAGACAGTGCCTAATTGAATTCATAATATCTCGAGTTATTAACGTCTGATAGTTGTGCATATTCACTCTGTTTTCTGTTCTATTATTGAGTATTGACATAATGAGATAGTGAGGGTTAGGTTCAGTTTTGTGTGTTTGAAAAGTTAATTTGGGGCTTTCTTTCAGCATGTAAGGAAAATAGGTTTCATGTACACACTAAAGTATCTCTTCCCAAGTTGTTTAGTATGACATTTGAGTCAGTACTACAAATTCTACCAAACCATTATTTTGTACTGACTTGGTCTGTCTTGTTTTGGTATTAATAGATGTGTTGAATAATTGTTCCTCCAGAGGGCAGTTTGTCCAACACTCTGAATGAGAAGAACAGTTTAGCAAGAGCTCACAATACGCGAGGACGTCAGTCGACCCTGACGATGGACACGGTGAGAGAAAGCATGTATTTGTTGTGATTTAACTCCCAGTTGTCATTAGCTGTCATAATCATGTAATTTTACTTGACGATTTATTGTCATACAAATAATTGTGATTAATTATTGTTTTTCCATTAAACATTTATGTTTGGCTTTTCTGCTTTGTAAACACAATGCACAGGCTGAAATCAAATATACAAATAAATGACCAATACCCATGATTTAAATGAATAACATACACGTACTATGGACAAACTAGGCCATATTTAATACTTTTATACTCAAAATATGTTTTTTTTTTAAATAGTGGAAATAGCTGATCTGCAAGCTCACAGTGGGTCAAATTGGACCTGTTGTGAGCTTGTAGATCTCCTATTTAAAATGTTTGAAATTATTGCTACTTTCCATGCCTAGAAACATAAGCACAGTGTTTTGGTCTTAGAGATGGTTTGTATAATTATTGTCACCTTTACATGTACTGACATGTATGTTTATTGACCAGCCCACGCGGAGCTCCAAGCGGAGCCGCCTGTTCCGGGAAGAGGAGGAGCAGCAGCCACCACCACGAGTTCCCTCCAGATCACCCAGGAGGAGTCAGAGGGTTTCAACAACCCCACAGGTAAACCACCTCCACTTTATTTGCACATGGCTGTGTAACGTGTGCACATGGCTGTGTAACGTGTGCACATGGCTGTGTATTAGTGTAACTTGTTTACATGGCTGTGTAACTTGTGCACATGGCTGTAATGTGTGCACATGGCTGTGTAACTTGTGCACATGGCTGTGTAATGTGTGCACATGGCTGTGTAATGTGTGCACATGGCTGTGTATTAGTGTAACTTGTGCACATGGCTGTGTAACTTGTGCACATGGCTGTGTAATGTGTGCACATGGCTGTGTAATGTGTGCACATGGCTGTGTAACTTGTGCACATGGCTGTGTATTAGTGTAACTTGTTTACATGGCTGTGTAACTTGTGCACATGGCTGTGTAATGTGTGCACATGGCTGTGTAACTTGTGCACATGGCTGTGTAACGTGTGCACATGGCTGTGTAACGTGTGCACATGGCTGTGTAACTTGTGCACATGGCTGTGTAACTTGTGCACATGGCTGTGTAATTTGTGCACATGGCTGTGTAACGTGTGCACATGGCTGTGTAACTTGTGCACATGGCTGTGTAATTTGTGCACATGGCTGTGTAATGTGTGCACATGGCTGTGTAACTTGTGCACATGGCTGTGTAACTTGTGCACATGGCTGTGTAATTTGTGCACATGGCTGTGTAACGTGTGCACATGGCTGTGTAACTTGTGCACATGGCTGTGTAATTTGTGCACATGGCTGTGTAACTTGTGCACATGGCTGTGTATTAGTGTAACTTGTTTACATGGCTGTGTAACTTGTGCACAAGTTATGTTCTTGGTTTCTGCTATGTTGTCTGACTGTAAACTGAAGGTTTTCTTGAGCACTAATGATCGTTATGTAGAATAATAATTATATGGCTAATTTATTGATAATAAAGGTTTATGGGATTGATAATTGGCTTGGCGGGTATACACGGATTATAAATAATTCTGAAAGTAATGCCAGCTAATGCAGCGACTGGACTAGACTCAGGTAAATGTGCAGGAATTTACTTCTTTAATTCAGAAGTAGGGTTTAAATAGCTTATGAAGTGCTTATAGTTTATGCTAGTTGGATTTCCTTTTGCAATGTAGCTTTTTGGAACTCAGAGTTGCTTCTTGCTTTTTTAAGCCTGATCAGCTACAGACATATTTTGTACATGGATCATATTGTGAGCAGTCACCATCCACTCTTGATGGGCAAGTGCTGACTGTGCTGCCTGGCAAGACGGATAACCTACTTGAGCAAAGCTTGACGGCAGTCATTGAAACATGGTGTACCAAATGATACCTTGTAAAACAAAAATCACAAAGTAGCAATCATTCGGTATGAGCAGGTTATTTCAGATCCATTTGACTAGTTAAACCATATTATTGCAGTTAGCTTACTCTAATATTGATAATTTATTATAATTAAGAATGAATTACGAGTTGACTACGACTTCTCGGGTGGGGATAAAACGCAGCTTGGATACAAAATGACAAATGGACTCGTACGGACACAGTGAAGCTAACACACACAAAATGCATTGTCATATTCAGATGGCTGGTATGACCGTTATAGACAATGGAGGAAAAGATGAGGAACATTACGGAAAGGGTGAACAGAGACTCGACATGCAAGAGGTAGAGAAGAAGAAGGAAAAAGATGGTGCAGGAAGGGCAGCTGTTTCGAGATCTAAATAAAGTAGAACTGGAGTCAGTTTGCGACAGTCAGTCACTCATATATGATAGTCTGTTTCTAGCGAAAATGTAACTAATTCAGTAGCAGTAACAATAGCGTTTTCTCTCAGTCAGTTGATTCATATGAGTGAAACGTCCGGGATGACATGTTTATTTTTCAAACACAGTTCTTATATGAGATGATCTAAAATCCCCCTATGGGGATTACAATGCAAATAAAAAGTACATGAACCCGTGGATTTGCACCCTCTACCGATATTGATATGAGACTTCGGTGCTCTATACTAGCGACAAGGAAAGCAGCAGGCAATTGCCATTCATGGATACGTATATCTAATTAAACCATGTGACTCGCATATAATATTGTAGTAGATGTCCTATTTATGCGACATTGTGTGACACTGTAGTATGACGTAGACTCGTAGAGCATTAACTTATGAAAAAAAGAAAGATGGAGATATGAGTTTTCTGCCTGACAGGCAGCAACAATATACACTGCAACTGACCAAATCCCTGTAATTGGAACCTTGCATTGGCATTGCCTAGTTTAGTACTTTTATTTTAATGATTGTAAATTAAATGTTTTTTTTTAATTATTATTCAGAGCACATGCAATGCTGTTTGCTGATATATATTTTTGTTTCATGTATTGTTTTTGCAGAAGTTTACCAGTGTGACGACCCCAGATAAGAAAGCCTCACAGAAAATTGGTCTGAGATTAAGAAACCTCCTTAAACTCCCCAAAGCTCACAAATGGTGCATCTATGAATGGTTTTATTCCAATATTGACAGGTAAAGCTCTGTTTACTTTTAACTCAAAAGAAGATACATTGCATTATGATTATTATATTAATGCTACTAATCCTTATTGACTTGTCTTTACTCTTTCCCCTAACAAAATGTTTGTTCTTGTTTTTTTTACTTCTAGGCCACTCTTTGAGGGTGACAATGACTTTTGCCTGTGTCTGAAGGAGTCTTTCCCCAACTTGAAAACCAGGAAGTTAACTCGTGTGGAGTGGGGCACAATCAGGAGACTAATGGGCAAACCACGACGGTATGCCACATAAATCACAGCAGACCTCCTACTGCTTTTTTAACATTGTGTTTTAGTCCTCCACTAAACCTCCAGGGAGAACTACTACTCTTCTTTCCTCCATCCTTCCATCTGTTCATTTGTCTTCAGATTTCCCAGAGCATATCTCATATGCGCCCCTTGCCTTCTTTTAAAATGCTTTCTACCCAGCCCCTTATGTCAGTGTGTGGCATAATGGAATGCGTTGCAATACTCTGAGTTTTATTTGATTTTAAATACAGCTATACGTATCCCTTTTGAGATTTATTTGTAATAAGAAATATTTTACAAATCAAATGTATTATTTTCTCTGCCATTCTTCATGTTGTTAGTTGTACAATTGTACAGTTGTTAGTTGACAGTTGTGCAATTAGACTAATATCAAACATTGCAATGCTTGAAAGGCTGCATCTTTCCTTCTCTGACATAATCCATGTTTTTTGTGTTTTCCATATTAAATGAAGACAATGCCATTTTTTCTCGTTTGATGTCTGTTCCAGGTGTTCATCTGCATTTTTCTCTGAAGAGCGGACGGCACTGAAACAAAAAAGGCACAAAATGAGGCTGTTGCAGCAAAGGAAACTTTCTGATGTGTCACACTGCAAAGACCTTCCTGACGAGATCCCTCTGCCGCTCATCATAGGAACCAAAGTCACTGGTGAGATGACCAGCACATCATAGCCCCTGGTTGAATTTGGTTGTCTTTTGTTGTATTGTAGATGGTGTCTGAATTAGAGGTCTTCAGGTAAGCCCAAGATCCGAACCAATCCGGAGCGGGTCCGGTTCCGTTACACAACAAGTGACTCCCGGGTATTTTCGGAGCGGCTCCCGTATGTCTCGAGACATACCCGAGTGGACCGGCGATTGGCTGTCCCAGCTGTCAATCATCCCCCCCCATTTATTTTCTCTCCACAGTCAGTGGGACTGTGGGAGCCTGCATGCCTTTAGTGAGGAAGTAGGCACTACTTACAAACAACAACTAAATAAGTTGGGGCAATTATATCATATATATTGTTTTTTTTTAATATATAAATTTTATCCCATGATTTTTGCAACCCATTTTTTCAACCAGTGTCAATTATCTAATGTAATCCTGGGCGCTACACTTCCTCTGCAGCGGACTGACCTTATGCTTCCTTCTATGCATCAAAGCTGCTTCTTTTCACCTGTCGGGGAGTTTCCCCGGACGAACGTAGCGCGTGGAAGGAACACGTTATTCCGACCAGTTCCTCTCCCCTCCATCAGACGCCCCGGCTGGCAAGGGGGAGCTAGTTTAGAAACCAGGATTACAGCATGTCTTTTGTGAGGGTACCTACCCTAGGGGACACGGGGAGAACATGCAAACTCTACACAGAAAGGCCCTTTCTCCAAACTCCGCCTAGGGTATGGGCACTGATGACGTGGAGGAGAGAACGCGCCCATAACGTCCCCAGCGGGAATCGAACCCAGGACCTTCTAGCTGTGAGGCGACAGCACTACCGACTGTGCCCCTTGTGTCATATATATCATATATATTGTTGATATTAACGTTGACTCTTCGGTAACGTTTTGGTCAATGGTTCATAGTGTCATAGTGTGTTGAACTTGATATGCTCTGCAAAGCACGATGGAAACTCCAAGCCGAATGATAAACAACTGCTGCGATTAACTGTGGATTAGCAATGGCTAAGAAGAAAGATTACACACACACATCTAAAGAAAATTTGGATTAATTTTTTTATTTACAAACTGTCAAACTGCAATGATTGACTGATCTACTACTCGGGGATTATACATTCACAGTGGGCAAGAAATGCTCTATCTTATTTAATAATAATATTCAACTCTTAATAACGTGTTTCGGTTCCTAAGGCTTTGTATGGGTACGGTCCTCATATTTATTATAATAGGAGGGTCCGTTAAGCTCCGGTTTCGACATCGCTCGTGCTTTTCAGGGAATTCTAATAATAGCAGCAGGTCCATTCAGTTCTGGGTGCTGACGGGCGACAGTCTCTACTTCCTTCCAAGATGTTCTTTTTTTCCTCCTTGAGTTCTGCCTCGACAGACCTTTTCCAGCTTTTAGGGGGTGAACTGAACAATCTCCTTTCGGTTTTTGTTGTCCAGCGTCATTCCTGTCAGGGGAGAGATAAAAGACACCTTCCACTTCCAAAGCATATCCACACAGCACACACTGGAATTATAACTTCCTTCTGTTTATTAGTGCTGTTTTGATACAAACTTAATTTCTTCAGACAAATTGCATTTCCTTTGACATTTGTTCATGTAATACACGCAGTACAGTACAAACCTTTTTTTGCAGCTCGACTCCGAGGTGTCCACGATGGTCTATTTACTGGACAGATTGATGCAGTGGACACCACAGCGGCGACATACCGTGTCACCTTTGACCGCAACGGCCTGGGCACGCACACTGTACCTGACTATGAAGTACTGGTAAGACCTGCCAGCTGTATGCGGTTGAGTGCCCTGCTTTTCACGGGTCACTACTTACTTTCCTGTTTGGTTTTGAGTACATGTCTAATGATGATGATTTTTGTATTTTCAGAGTAATGAGCCCAATGAGACCATGCCCATCTCAGCTTTTGCCCAGAAGCACCGGCCAGCACGCTACCTACAGAACTTAATGACTCCACCCAGAGGGCCTTACCCGTCCGCTACCACTCCTGTCCTCATGGTACTTTACTTTCTACTACATACACACAGTCTGGATCATGTGAATCATACATTTGCTAAACCTGCATCAATCAGTTAAACTTCATTTCACTTGGTCATTTAAAAGTAAATATTTCAAAGCTTGCATAATTGTTTCTTTGTTTACAGCCCATACAAATTTACACATCTACTGTTTTACTATAACAACGCTGTCATATATATAACTGTCTGCAATTTCATCAGGACAATGACGTTCTCAATAACCAGTCTCCATGGAAGAATAAACTACCTGGCACTGATGGAGAGACACTTGGGGGTTTTCCTGTAAAGTTCCTAGTTCAAGTGGTAACTACTTCCTCATTAAATGGAATACCTCTGTGACAGTCTTGACATTTTTACACTTGAGTCTTAAAAAAATAACTCATGTTCATGGTACTCTTTTTCATAGACACGGTTGTCGAAGATTCTTATGAGCAAGAAGGAGCACATCAGACATTTGAAAGATATGAACACAGAGGCTGAAAAACAGGTACAGTCTTCAACAGAATAAAATATTACATTTTAGCTTCACAACACAAAGAATATTGCCAATGTGCAATTGCCAAAATGTTAGCTAAACATACATTTTGTTTGTTGGTTTTCAGAAGTCCTATTCCTTGCCCATTGGTCTGGACTTCCAGAAGCGCTATGCCACCACAGTGCTAGAACTTGAGCAACTCAATAAAGACCTCAACAAAGTGCTGCATGAAGTGCAGCAGTTCTGCTGTGAGGTAAGGGGATGGGCATGCACTTGCACACTTCTACAAGAAGAATGTATAGTCATTCATGGCTAACCAGAAGCTCAGTAGATGATCATACTTTTCCTTCCCAGCTTTAATTTATTCTAGTCCATCTAAAGGTCATTTTACGATTTGAGCGAGTGTCGAACGGCATGTCGCACTACATGTCTTTTAAACATTCATACTATGTGCGACTCACCGACCATGACCGAACATGTAAAGAAGGAAGTAGATGTAGTCTCATGCATGACCTGCGATAATGGAGCTTTCTTCGTCTACCCAAACGAATCCAGAGTATCACTTTCTACGTGCCACACGTGTCTTGCAAAGCATGAATTGACCTTAAGTCAGCTTTGTATTTGTGTCCCTCCCAGCTGGCTCCAGACCAGGGTATGGTTCCAGCTGATCAGCCTACAGAGCTCCGGCGACGCTGCGATGAGGAGGCACAGGAGATGGTACAGCAGACCAACTCACTCAGGGACGGACAGCAGAATGTGACCAACCCCAGCCTCACGCAGCTTGTTTCACGACTTACAGCCTTGCTGTTACAGATCAAGGTAAACAAAGATGTCTTGGGTACCTGCTTCACACCTGCTTATTTATTTTTTTACATGCTGACGTAGATACAGTATATTATGGATGCATATGTCTAATTAGTGTAAACTGTTATTAGTGTTATACTGTACTATGACTACCGGTATGTTATATACCAGGGGTAGGCAACATTTTTGACATTAAGTGCCATGATTTGTTTTCCCTTGATAGTCAGTGTGCCATAGTAATAATACATTTCCTTATATTTCCACCATAATTTGTATTGCCCATTTTGTCATGCATAGGCCTATATTCAGATTTTCTTTCACATCAGAACAGTCATAGACTCGGGGATCTATTTTCATCCCTAAACTACTAAAACATTTTTGAATAGTTATAATAGCCAATCTAGATCGACACGTTGTGAGCTTGTAGATTTGAACTATTCAAAAATGTAAAATAAATAAAGTAGTTTAGGGATTAGGTGATAGCATGGACGAAAATAGAGCCCTCAGTGTAATATCTTTTCCCACATCTTCTACTACCACCCGTTATTCACCAGTCAGACAGGCATCACATTTCAGAGTTGGAAAATAGCAAAGGGGCCATAACGAATGCCTACCAGTCAGTGTGTACCAGTCCCTTTGCTGAGCTCTGTTATCTGGGGGTTATAGTTTGTCACTTTTAAATTGCACACATGCTTCAGAGTGGTCGTCAACACTCAAACGACTGCGGGAGGGGCTGAGCACGTCCTACAACATGTGTGAAAAGATTTGCCGACAGCTGAACCAAAGACTGACAACATATAGCCAATGCAACATTCTTGAGGCAGCAGAATTTATCTGGTACAGATGTCCAACAAGGGTAAATGCAGTTTCCGTGATTTTTCACTGCTGTAGTTTCCAAGCCTTTTTATATATGCTTCTGTCTTGTCTGCGGTATCTTTTTAAAGTGACGTTTAACACTTTATGTCTGACACACAGCATTCTCAAGACATAAAACACAGATGGCACGGTCTTGCTGCAGAACAAATCCATATTCATCTGTCCATGTGGGCTGGAATTCTCTGACATCTAATTTGGCCATTTTTGCCATGTTCTCTCGCACTATTGGAGCCGAGCCACAACATGTGTGCAGTCGCACAGTCACACACCATGACGTCCTGCGAATATGACGTAATGTAAACGAGCCCTGCTCCGGGCATGTTCACAGACAATCTACAAGCTCTTTTACCCCCCAACGTGCCATTGTTGGCACGTGTGCCTAAGGTTGCCGACCCCTGCTATATACTATATTATGCAACACACACACACAGTCACACAACAGTCTATATGACAGATACCGTACTCATTTTTGTCCATGTCCTCTACTTTGATTGCAGAGTCTGGCAGAGGGAGGCGACCTAAATTCATTTGAATTCAAATCTTTGACGGACTCCCTTAATGACATCAAGAGTTCACTTGACCCCTCCAACCTCAGGTGAAGAGACCTCACATGGCATATCCTGTTTAGACTACAAGCAGTATATAACACTATTGTCATGTAAAATTGTAAATAAATAGTTGGGGGACATGCAACGTCTAATGTATTTTAAGCAAGGGCTAGTCTATGAGGATAATTGGGAGTAATGGACAAGTATAATAATAATAATAATGCATTTTATTTATAACGCACTTTACATGTGAGAATCTCAATGTGCTACCCTGAGCAAATGCATAAATAAGAACAGAAGAAACATCACACATATAGCTTCATGTCATCTGCGTGACAATGGAAATCATTATGATAAGGCATTATGGGACCAAGAGGGAGCATGGTTACAGAGTGGAGAATTTGATGCCAAATAGAACCTTGTGGCACACCACATGTATTGAAATGGGCCAGTGGAGGATGAGCATTACTAGCATTACAGAGGAAATGGCGGCCGTGGCTCAGGTGGGAATGGGAAGGTTCCTGGTTTGATCCTCTGCTCCCCTGATTTATTGTTGAACTGTCCTTGAGCAGGACACTGAACCCCTAACTGCTCCCAATGATCAGGTTGGTGCTTTGCATTCTACCTGACAGATGGGATCAAAACCAATTAACAGCAAAGCCAGGGTGTGTAATGTAGAAATAACGGAACAAATTGTAAACATAGGCTACGCTACACAATTGTACCTCTTGTTTTCCTGATAAATATAACGGCTAGCTCAGCACACAGCGCTCAATCTTTTGAACTATGTCTGTTTTTCGGGTGCAAAAAAAACGAGTGCGTGTGTGTTGCTACTAGTACAGTAGAGAGGGAACGGCCTGAGATCAGCTGTCATACATAGGCTAATGTTTGTGAATACATTTTTATCTTCTTGGGTTTCTAATTTAATACCCCTGTTCAAGTGCCTCCCTCAGTGAATATACAGTATAGCAATATAATAAACAATATCATTATTTGTCGATTATGAATATGACATCTCACTGTGCCATACTGATCGAAATGTATCTTCCCTATATTTGCAGTTCCTTCCAGAACAACGTAGAAATCCACGTGGCCCACATCCAGAGTGGCCTTAGTCAGCTGGGCAACCTGCACGCCTTCGCTGCCAACAACACCAACACAATCTAAATGCACCTGCATCCCCACCATAAACAGGCACAATGATGCACAACAGTGGCAGAATCCATGAAAATACCTTTGAAACAGTGATTTCACCTACACTAACTTATGGCTGCAAAAAATAACAATATGACTGAGTGCTATTCTGACATCCAGTAGAAGGCCAGTATTCTGTCCACCTTGCTGCAGCTGTTGGGTGCAGAAATAGTGAGGAGGATCTGATCTGTTTTTAACCATCCATTTCTGTTTTATGAAAATGTTTCACGTGCCCAGTCAAACAGCTGTTGCTATTCACCTCCAAGTTCCTGGCTATTATCATTTGGTTTCATGTGCCAAACAGTACTTCTTGCAGTTTTTATATAGTCCATATTTATTTATTTTTCGAGTAGGAGGTGTGAGGTTCTAAAGTGATATTTTACTATTTCTAATTAAGGTTTTCATCTGTAAGTGTTGTTTCTTGACTCCACTGTTGGTAAGCACGGGGAAGAGGAAAGAATGTTTTGTAAAATTGTTTATTGTAGATATTTGTACAATACCTCTGATTGCTAGGATTTATCATCAACATTTCCGCTATGTATCCAGAAATGGCTTTTTGTAATTTTGTGTGCACTGAAAAGAGATTTTGGTATTTTTATAAAGGAGGACTCTGGGTTTCGATGTCTTTTGACTCCCTAGGATTTACCTTTCAAAAATTGGCATGGCTGTCGCTGCACTTCACTGTAAGCCTACATCACAGATGTAAATTTAAAACAAGAAATGTCTCCTAGAGAATCTCAATTTCATTTTCAGTTTTGTAAAATTGTATATGAAAGTGCCAGGGCACATGTACATAAGTGTTGCAGTCTTTTTATATTAAACATGGCAAAGCAAGTTTTTGATAAGTAGTTTTGGTCCTCATCAATGGCTGTATGCTACATTGCTACAGCTGAATAATAAACCAGAACAGCAAAGTAGATTTTTTTTCAAGAAATGAATTGTTTATTAACATATTTACAATAAATAAGCGTTTCTCTTCGAACAAACTTAAAACTGTATAGACTATTTAACAACTTATACAAGTATGCCTAGTATAAACAAAAGTAACTTGTCAGATAAAACCGAAGCCTGCAGCCATGGCGCTGGTTTCCCAATCAGAATCGGAATCGGAAAACTCCTGTGCCTCACTGGCATGGATCGGGGAGAAGTGGCCAAAGTTGGCCATCACTTGAGGATGTTGGATCTTTGGCGATGATCTCCTGAAAAGATGTGTTGGGATGGGAGGGATCACCACTTTCATCTCCGGTCCAATGGTTTTGTTGGGAGGGAAATTGTCGTATTCTACCAGCACTTGTTTAGGTCCATTGCCAGGCATATTGTGTTGGGCCTTAAAATAAGACCCGTTTCCCTTGTGATAAACGTTGGTATAACACGGGACTACAACACTCAATTCCTCCCGTTTGATCTGTCCAGGCTTTGCGCTGCTTCCTTCCTTGGCCGCACCGTAAACGCAAGGGCCTTGAGTGTGCTCATAACTGCTCGGGACCATGCCGTGCGTCTCGTCTGCGCTGTTGCGCACTGCCTGCCTGAAGTTATCCCCCAACGCGTAGGTTGTCATTTTCATTTCTGGGACGATTTCCCTCGGCTGTTGAGAGAACTGGGTACTGGAAGAGTTGGTGACTGCGTCGCTGACTTTCACGGGCACTTGACGACGGGATTTTGCGCGTCTGTTCTGGAACCACACCTGAAATATGTACAACAAAAATAATGTTTAGAATAAATAAAGTATGCATTTTTTTCTGGATTGGAATAGCCGCTACACCAAAACTATTCAGGAAAATACTTTATAGGCATATACTTCAAAATTATCGTTGACTATTACCTGAATTCTGGACTCTGGTAGACCAGTCAGAGCTTCCAGTCTCTCGCGTAGATAGATGTCAGGATATTGCGTGTCCGAATACACCTTCTCTAGGACCTGGATCTGCTGCTGAGTGAAGTTGGTCCTCTTTCTTCTGTGGGTGAGGAGAACCATGCTGTCCGTCCGTGGCCCGGGGTTTGAGAAGGAGTTGCCCCTTTCTGATATGCTGTAATCTGCAAAATAAAATAATAGACAATTAGTATTTGTTGCACGAGTTGCAGAAGCCAACAGGATATGTTGATTTAGCCTATGTAATTATTAAAACTTTGTAGCCTATAGTAGTTACCAACCTGAATGCATCATGCTGTTCATTCCGAGATGCGCTTCGTGATGATACATCTGAAAGTTTCCAAGAACTGCAGACATTGCCTTCTACTGACGATCAGCTGCTGAGAGAGTGAGTTGAATGAATGAACTTCTCTTGGACGAATTCAGTCTTATATCCTCCTCCGTTCCTCCCCTCTCCATCTGATCAAAGGTGATGTTTCTGGGAAGTGTGAATTGGCGAGCCATCGGGGTCGGCTTGCAGAACAGCGACTTCAGACGTGTCTGATGGCCAGTGGAAGTGTGAATCCCTGTCAGGCTGACACCTTGAACGGTGAATCGCTTTCAACTTTAAAGCAGTCCTAATGGGCTCCGCTTGCTCAATACACAACACTTGAGAAAACATTTATTCGCCTTGGGATGAATATGCTATAACGGACCTGTAGTAGCCATCAAAGGGAGATAAGATGAGTCCTCATAGGATCAGAAAGGCCCGGTCTAGCCAATTTAAGCATGTCTTGACCTTGTTCTTTTGGACTTTAGATATAGCAGGTTATTTAGACAGATGCTAGTTCATTGGTTGGTATATGTAGGCCTCATATACAGTATAACTGTAGCTACAGCTTAGTTTCATTCTAAACAATTAATTGTGATGCTTCTTTTTTTTTTTTTTTTTTACTGATGAATGCTTGGTTTAGGCTACTTGTATATAGGCTAATCCTGGTTTACTCAGGCACAGTGAGGGTGAGGCACTACACAGCTACACTGTCAGTTTATCTGCAAATATTTTGATGTTTTACCTTGCTTGTTGTCTCTCTGGTTAAGGCGTCTGTTAAATGCCCAAGGAAAACAACCGCACACTGTCTTCAAATGCAGTGACCAACTTTTATTTACAGGGAAATAGCAACGTTTGGCCTATGCGGTCTTCTCAGGCTATATCTGTTAAATGCCCAAATTGAAAATTGGACAATATTTATGGAACTTTTTTTATCCTGCTATACTGCTTTATTATACGATTGAGCATGATAACAGAAGTCACATTATGGTAAGCATGTCTGTCTATTATGCATGTACCGGTATGTGGCTTTAAAGGAAATGAGGCTTTTTTCCCACCTCTCATTGCCAAGAAAGTTAAGCACAATACACAAGTTCAAACGTAGCTATCCAGCAATGGGCACTTATTGAATGGGTTGCCTCATTTAAATTAGTGGGGGGTCATGTCAGAACAGCTAGACTAATCTGTTGTATCCATTTCAAAGATTTAGCAGAGGTGGACCCATTTACCACCAAGACTAGACAATAACAATGTATCTATGCACCACATCTCTGTATGTCTGTATGTAGATCTGTAATCACGTATGTAATAACTTGAGAAGTTTGAACCGTTCGCCCCACTGACTTCCACACCACCACAGGGAGTGCAGTGCCCGGCCTTAATTCGGTCACTGTCGCCTGTCGGTGGGATACACCGTCCTGAAGAACCAGCACAAAAGCCTCTGCCCGGGCTCTGGACAGGGCCTCTGCCCGGGCTCTGGACAGGGCCTCTGCCCGGGCTCTGGACAGGGCCTCTGCCCGGGCTCTGGACAGGGCCTCTGCCCGGGCTCTGGACAGGGCCTCTGCCCGGGCTCTGGACAGGGCCTCTGCCCGGGCTCTGGACAGGGCCTCTGCCCGGGCTCTGGACAGGGCCTCTGCCCGGGCTCTGGACAGGGCCTCTGCCCGGGCTCTGGACAGGGCCTCTGCCCGGGCTCTGGACAGGGCCTCTGCCCGGGCTCTGGACAGGGCCTCTGCCCAGGCTCTGGACAGGGCCTCTGCCCGGGCTCTGGACAGGGCCTCTGCCCAGGCTCTGGACAGGGCCTCTGCCCTTAATATCAGCTAGAGAGCTTCCTTTGAGTGCAAATGTGTTTAAACTGGGGGGTTATCTGAGGCATATACAGAACAAATAAAAATAAATATTACTTTCATACAATTTCAATGTACTTGGCAACTACTTGCAAGTTGCAATGTACATAGCTAATCAACTAACTTGAAGCTTGTGGGTTACCAGCAAGATTTCATATAACTGCTGCAAAATATAAAAACTGGTCAAGGATGGTTAAGATCCACACTGTCTCGTTTTAGAATATTAAGGGCTTCATTGGCCCAGTTGCAGATGCAAAGAACCCTTTTACATGGCCCATAGCCTATACATTTCATGCAAGTCAAAAAGTTACATTGTTGAATTTTATTTTTGTCACTTTATGCAAACCATAAAGTGAATTGGATACTTACTATATACTATACTATATTCAGAGACATTAGAGATTTAATTAACAGAAAATGCATTTTAAAGCAGGTTGCCAATTGTATTCAATCAGTAGAGAGTATACCCATTTACCAGCTTCAGTTGTATAGTGTATAAATTTGATTGCTAATTTTTTGTGTCATTACTTCAAATTCACTTGTTTATGTATCCTGTATGAGTTTCTCTCCTGATTAGATTACATTGATACCCTGGCCTGAAAAATGCATTTTCTGTTTACTAAAGAGCTAGAGAGACCTCTGCTACTGAACAATTACTCAATTTTACTGTGTAGTGTTTTTGTATTTCAAAGTATTTCTATGGGTTCAGAGCCTCAGTTGTAACAATCCCAAAACTTTTTTTCTTCTGAAATAATAATTTTAAACTGGACTTCGTGGAAACAGTCACTGTACACTCACTGTAGTGGTACACAGTACAATCCCATGTTCCATGTTTAACCCTGAAAGTGTATTTTACTGTGTACAGACGGCTCACTGTATTTTGACTTGATGCTTGACTTCCTGCTGTGTGTCTGTCAAGGTGTTTGTAATCCGTATCCTTTGCTTTGTCCTTGAACCCTGACTGAATCTGGTCTTTGACGAATACTATGCTAACAAGGCTGTTGAAGTTCCTGTTGTATAATAATAATTATATTGAAGACAACAACTGGTCATAAAAATATGGACAGTTAATTGTCATTTATTCATTGTCAACCTGATGGCATGGAGCCACTCAGGTATTCTGCATGGGAAAGGTTAAAAATTGTGAAACAGTTTTTCCCACTGTCACTTTTGAAATATGAATATTCTCATGTTGCTTTTGGAAACTAGGTTGCTTTAAAGAAAATTAATTAGTGTCAAACACCAAACAGTAAAGCCACTTATTGGCCATCTCCTGCACATGGCAATGAGTAGACAGACAGGCATCACACCTTCGAAGGTGGCACAGACACTATCCATTCCCGTCTTAAAGCATGGATTATGCCACCCAGGTATTCTGCATGGGAAAGGTTAAAAATTGTGAAACAGTTGTATGTTTTTTTCCCCTGTCACTTTTAAAATATTAATATTCTCATGTTGCTTTTGGAAACGAAGTTGCTTTAAAGAAAATTAATTGGTGTCAAACACCAAACAGTAAAGCCACTTATTGGCCATCTCCTGCACATGGCAATGAGTAGACAGACAGGCATCACACCTTCGAAGGTGGCACAGACACTATCCATTCCATATCACTTAAAGTATGGATTATGCCACCCAGGTATTCTGCATGGGAAAGGTTAAAAAATAAGTATTAAATTGTCACTTTTGAAATATTAATTTTCTCATTTTGCTTTTTGAAATTAAGTTGCTTTAAAGAAAATGAATTGGTTTAAAACATCAAACAGTAAAGCTGTCTATACTGCACAAGGTCAGATCAGACACAAGGTTGAGTCGGTTGACACAAGGTCAATCAGAGTAGACTAGACAGACAGACAGGCATCACACCTTTGGAGGTGGCACAGACAGTCACATTATCCATTTAGCTTACAGACAGTCGACAGACTGGGAATTTGTCCACATAGATTTGCACGGATATGTCAACTTTCCCAAGTCCTAATTGTTTGTGTATTTGAAAGATGTTTTAAAGGAACTAGTTGCATCTTCTGTGGGTTTGCCATCCTTAAAAGTGCTGAAAAAACATTTTGGTTAGTGGTGTAGTGGTTAGTGAATAGTTACTAGACAAAATATGATAGGCGACTGTTATTTCATATTGCAGCCAGAGTTACCATTTTGTGACCAGTCAGTGACCTTGCATCATATTATCTCAGCACTTGTTTAGTATTGTTTTACTGCTTAAACACTTCACCATACCTTGGAGAATCTCTCATCCCCTCAATGAGCTGGAGAAGATGAGGAGGCCCTTCCTCCTCACACACCACATAGCCATCATCAGTTTGAGTCCTGAATACTGACTGACTGTCACATGTGCATATGGTCTGCTGATAATGCACATTATCACATTTGACTTCATGCTCACTTTATTGCACGAATTATTGATGCTGTAGTTACTGTACTGTTCATACTACTATTCACCCACCCTTGCCACTCGTGTGAATCTTTCACGCTTTCCGCGTAAGTCCAAGCTGCCAGTCTACAACTGCTGCTAGGATGAACGCTGATATTATGCTGATAACTGATTATAACAGTTGATATGCTACTTGTTTTGATTGTTGATAGGCTACTGATAGACTGTATTATAGTCAGTCTTACATTGTGGTAACTTAAATTAAATAATAACGACGTTTAACTAATACTAATTTAGCTGGGGACCCCTTAAAATCCCCCAAAGCCTCCTGGGGTCCCCACACACCACTTTGAGAACTTTGAGAATGGTGTAAGGCAGTGCCTCCAGACTATTTTTTTTATGTTGAGCCCCTTTCCCATATTTCTTAATCCAAGAACCCTTCCTTACCTGAATACTATTTTGTAATATAATATTTTTGCTTAGAAAACAGCAAGAAATTCAACCCACCTTTTGATGAATACCCTATACACATAAGAAAGGGGGAACAAGGTGGTTTATTTTAAAGCATGGGTGCATACCATTTCAGTAAGTCAATTTTTGATGTTGATACTTCCAAAATAAAATAGTACTTCATATTCAGCAATAGTTTTTAGTGAAGTGCATATATTATGGTAACCCTACTAGCCCTAGAATGTCTGTGATCACACACACACACACACACACACACACACACACACACACACACACACACACACACACACACACGCACACACACGCACGCACGCACGCGCACACACACACACACACACACACGCACACACACACACACACACACACACACACACACACACACACACACACACACAATTTTCTCTTGATATTCTATTTATTATAATAGTACTTATGTTAGTATTTCTCAGTGTTACTGTTGTTAGTACGTATTTATTATATATTTTGATAATAGTACTTTTATTTCTTTATGTTCTACGTCATTATTTACATCTGGAGAGAGAAAAAAAAAAGCTCCCGGAACTTCCGCTAAATGTAGACGGAAGTAGGTACGTGGCCGCTTCAGCTGACATTCTGCATGATGGCGACAGAGGTTCAGAGCGGCGACCTCAACAATGGCACTTCTAGCCGGCTCGAAGTCTCCATCGACGGCCTCACGCTTAGTCCTGACCCGGAGGGAGAGCAGGGACAGGCCGGGGAACCGGAGCCCGAGACCGCGGAGCCGGAGACCGACGAGCAGCGCGCCGCCGTGGGCGAAGAAGTGGCAGGAGATGGGGAGGAAGGCGAGACTGACAAATCTGCCATAGAGGGGAAATGGGGCTTCCCTCTCCAAGAGCTTTACGGAATGGCCCTGAAATTCTTTAAAGGTATTTCTGTCTTAAATATGGCGACCTCAAACGTGTGAATCGGCTTACTGGCCTGGGACGGTAGATAGTGAGACATAACAAACGCACAACAGGCCCTTCTTGCTGGTTAGCTGACGTTTGCTAACGGCAGATAGCTACTGCTGTCACCGCCGATACAGGCGCCGTCCGGGGCTCCTGTTGTCATGCAAACTGCAACAGTGTCTACTACCAGTACCAGCCAACACTGTCAACTGTCTGTAGCTGCAGGTAGCAGGTTACCAGAAGATCATTATGATGCTTGAAATAGACAGAGCGACCCAATAACTGGGTCACGATGAGCATAATGACACATGCACACTAAAATCATCAGTGTTCATTTAAATCGTTTGTACAAAATGGTCTGGATGTATTAACAGAGGATTTTACAGGGTGGCATAGATTTAGATAAGCATTGCCATTCAGAGTAACCAATGTTGACAACCAATGTTCAACACATTACTATGGGCTGTGTGCATTGATGACATGTCATGAGCCAGAAGTCATGTGTCTAGTCTACTGAGTCCACGTAGTAACTACCGGTAATCCATCTAACTCACGAATGAATGGAGATTCACTGATTATTTGCTTGGTATGCTTGCAGAAACACACCCTACACACCCTACCCTGTTGGTTTTAGCCTGAAGCAGTTTTCATTGTAGGCATACACTGATTTGTCCCCTCCTTATTTATTCACACATAATAGGTGGCCGGTGTGACTGTCAGAAGTTCAGAATTTAGAATAATATGTACAACTTCTTACCAACAGTTAGCAATGTTAATAGGGCCAAGTCACTGCCTGCTTATGTTTATGTTTACTTACTTTACTGCCTAATTGCAGGCTGTTAGCTTGAATAGCTTCTAATCTGTTGTAGTATTTCTTGGAGGCTACCACCCTTGGCTTGAAATCAAAGAAAACGTTGTAGTTGTCTGGATGATTTCACCTTTTGTTTTTGTTTTTATCTTGGCATACCTGAGTACTATACTCACTCACATTGAACGAACTAGTCAATACCGTAATGCCATATTATGCAGTCCCATATATTGTTATATCCTGTGCATTCAGTATAGGACGTTTCTTAGTCCACTAATAATAAATAAATCATAGGATTTTGTTGACAAAGTTTATTTAATCAAGCAATCTGTAAAATTGTGTTTGCAACACACACTCATTTATGCAGAGCCAAGCCTTTTCGGGTTGGTGATGTTATGATCCGAGAATTATAGATTATAGATAGAAAGTGTAGTTTAAAAGAAATGTGCATGAAAAAAAGGATAAAAACAACAAATCAAATAACGCATATTTGAAAGCAGTGTGTCAATGCAGTCACAGTCCAACCACAGTGGAGCAACTGCATAGATCTTCATCTATTCTGTCAACTTTAGAGCAAATTAAATGAATATTCTATTGTTCTTGTGTACAGAAAAAAAGCACATGATCTACACAAGGTTGGGTATATTAATCAGTCACTTGGCAAACATCCTGATTCCTGAACACAAGTCAACCATTTTAAACACAGCCTATCTTTTATTGTTGGTTTTATTGTTGAGACTGTGTAAACCGGTTAGAAGCCTTTGTTATTGGAATTGGCTACTGTAGGGCTTGGCCATAGAGGCTGGTTCACATTTATTTTGAGCTACTTCAAAGGTGCCTCTCTCTGGCAAAGCCATCTCATTATTCTAATAGACTAGTATGTTAATTATTTGAATGTAATGAATGTCTGAGGTATGCAGAGTCTAATCTCGGGCTGGTTGGCTAAGAGGCAAAGACCACAAAAAGAGTATAATGGAGGGGACATAGGCTATAATCTTGAAACAAGCATTAAGAATTCTGCTGCTGATTATTTGCAAAGGCTTAAAGGTGTAGGTTATGGTATGACAGAATAACTTTCCATTAATTGGCACAATCAAACAGATGTATTTATTTAGAGCCCAGGAATAAGGATACAAACCATTTGTGTGTTGCTCTCCCCAGATAAAGATGGCAAGGCCTTCCATTCAACCTATGAGGAGAAGCTTCGACTAGTGGCTCTACACAAGCAGGTGTTACTGGGCCCTTATAACCCAGATGCCTCACCGGAGGTGGGCTTCTTTGATGTCCTGGGTAACGACCGCAGGTAACCCCCAAAGATCGCTGCATGTGTGTGGACAATGTGTGCGTAACGTGCATGCTCTATCAACTCTGGCAGGCTTTCTAGCATTGACTGCTGTGTTCCAGTAAACAGGAAACCGAGTGCAGACAGAATGTCCCCTCTTTCCATCTTTCCGCTTCCATATGTACATCTACATGCACACATGTCCGCACACGTGTACATGTACACTCCTATTTTGTGAACTCAACTGAGGTCATAGAATATTGATCATAACTTGTAATAAAGTATGTAATGTGAGATGGCATCTGAATCCTGATTTCCCCTCTTAACCACTTAGACCGCAGCATCCATATAGAGGGTATGCGTGTGACATAATCATCATACCCGGAATATATGCAGGATTGCCTACTGGCCTTGACAGCCCATACATCCAAACAGAAAAGTCCTATTTGATTGCATTACATGACTTTAAACAACATTCACTTGTCACTGTCACTTGTCACTCACTTTGCCACTCGATTTGCCACTTGATCTGCCATTCACTTTATGCATGCGCATACCCTCTATTGTGGGGAAAGCTTTGGCTGAAAACAACAGATTGACCAGCTGTCAAGCGTTGTGAGCTTGTCAATCTGCTATTTTCAGCCAAAGCTTTCCCTACAATAACAGAAAAGACACTAGAGCCCTGAGCCCTCTCAACCATATGGAGGATTGGAGGTGGTTAAACAATGTTTCTCTCCATAGAAAAGAGTGGGCCTCAATGGGAAACATGGAGAAGGAGGATGCCATGGTGGAGTTTGTCAAGCTGCTGAACAAGTGCTGCAACCTTTTCGCCCCTTACGTCATCTCGCACAAAATTGAGAAAGAGGAGCAGGAAAGGAAAAGGTAATTATAATACACATTAACGTTCAAGTTCTTGAGCCTAAGTTTCATTACAGTTCAACACTCAATACCAGTTTCCTTCATTAGAGTTTTATTAATTTTCAATCGGTCATTTGTCAACCCATCATCGTTCTTCCCTCTGTGTCCCTGCTCCAGGAAGGAGGAGGAGGAGCGCCAGCGTTTGGAGGAAGAAGAGAGGGAGAGGCAAAGGCAGGAAGAGGAGAGACGAAGGCGTGAGGAAGAGGAGAGACTGAGGAGGGAGGAAGAGGAAAGGAGGCAGGCAGAGGAGGAGAGGCTACGGGTTGAACAGCAGAAGTATGTGTTTCTGTATGTATCATTGTGTACGTGAGTGTGTACAGAATCTTGAGCTTATGCAACTTTGTGCATTGACTTAAAGAAGATGCTCTGCACCAGTAGTAACCTTAGTCTAACCCCCCACATTTCTTTTACTCTATTGCCCCACCAATTCCCTTTTTTCCCCACAACATCTGAACTATTTTTTTCCTTCCCTTCCACTTTCCTTTTCATCTCCTCTTGTGTTCCTTATTTCCATCACCTCCACCTGCCCCCCTCCCTCCCAGACAGCAGATCATGGCAGCTTTGAATGCCCAGACAGCAGTGCAGTTCCAGCAGTATGCGGCGCAGCAGTACCCCAACAGTCCAGAGCAACAGCTGGGCCTCATCCGTCAGCTGCAGGAGCAGCACTACCAGCAGTACATGCAGCAGCTGTACCAGGTGCAGCTAGCCCAGCAACAGGTAGGAAGAGATGGGTGGATAGATGGATTTAAAATTTTGTTTATTGGATGTTCCACATAAGCATTTAACATCCAACGTTGGCACTATACAGATACCCAATGGCTTCCTCCAGTGTAACTGTAAACCATCAAATACAAAAATTGCAATATAGAGATCGAATTATCACCCCCCAAAAAACTAAAAGCATACTGGAAATACAGGTTAAAGATAAAGCATAAGTAGCAGATAAACAAAGACAGAAAAACTAAACACAAGTAACATAAAAAATTGCATAACAGCACAACACCCCAAGCCCATCAACGTTACAGCAGACCTCACGTATCTTCAATCAGAGATGGATTTAATTTCTGTACAAATTGAAAGAATGGACCTTACTTATTGGAGGAGACACTTAATGAGTCTCCGACCTAGCCATTGCGGTCCAATAGTTGTGTATAGAGGGGCAAAGCCAGAACATGTGAATGAGGTCTGCTGGAGATTGCTGACAAAGATAGATGGAAGTTAATAGACTAAAAGGGGTTGCATGATACCATCCAGTGTCCAAACTTTCTTTGGACAGGCCAGGTAGGTTATAACTACAAAATTACGTCATAAAAATTATTATGGGTGGTCTCAAAACTTTCTGTGGTCACTCAGCACACCTAGATAGTGTAGATAGATACTGTTGAATTTCGTTTGGACGTCGGATGGTAAATAATTGTAGCACGTAGCCCCCTTTAGGGCCCGGTGACACACACAAAAGTGTAATTTAATTGCCAGCAGTAACTGCTACTTGCTGTGTTGTGCATTTGACAAATAAACTTGGCTTACCATGCACTCCCTCTCGCCACCCTTCAGGCGGCCTTACAGAAGCAGCAGGAGGACGCAGTGGTGCAGGCCACCCTGGAGGCCAGCAGTTGTAGCAGCTCTGAACCCACCACCTCAACAACAACATCAGCAGCAGCGCCTTCTTCGTGTACGGCATTGCCACCCTCTGGCGAGGAGGCCCCCACGATCAACGGAGGCCATTCAGACTCCTACTCAGAGAGCATGGAGCGGGATCCTGAGCCTGAACCGGCAGAGGAGCTCTCGGAAAACGGGCCGCTATTAGGTTGGTAGATTTCAGAGGAGCATTTATTTATTGACTTGCATCCAGAGAGAACTCTACGTTAATTTAAATTAAACTGCACGAGGAAGCTCGCTATGAAGATTGCGTCTTCTGACGTGATCACAGAAGCATTTTGGCGAGCTTCCTTGCTTGTTTATTTAATTAACCAGGGTTACCTTCGTAACCTATACGTAGGAAAGATATTTGAAAACAAGTCCCTCTGCTACAAACAAAGCTTTGTTCTATTGGAGAAACTCTATCCTGATCCACTCTGTCCTTGTTGCGGTGACCTGGAGGGCATAGAGGAACTGCTGAGCTGAGCAAGAAATACAGGATAGCCTTCCTCTGACATAAGTCCGGTCATTAGGTTTTGGAAGCATCACCCACGTCTTGGTTAAGATGAGTTAGCACTCATACTGCAAATAACTGTGGTCCTTGGTCAGATTCCACACCAGATACTTATCATCCCTCACCTAACTGAAAGTGCTGTGAGTTGTTTGGAATATGTATCATCTCATATGCTCTCAGTTAACACCCAAAGTGTATAAATAGCCAGCAAATCTCCTGTTGGTGAAAATAGCATTTATAGTGCTGATTTGTTCATTGTATTTTATCAAAATGAGCCATAGTGACAGTGTTGTTTTTGGCAGCAATTTTTGATTTGAGTTTTAGTCAGTCTTTTGAATAGTTTTCATTTAGTTTTAGTCACATTTTATTCACCTGGAATGTTTTAGTGTTAGTCTAGTTTTAGTCGACTAAATGTCATGCGATTTTAGTCGACTAAATCTACATTTGATTTAGTCGACTAAAATGTATTTTGGCGGGCCTTGATGCCGTCGTAATGACTGTTTTTTTCACTTGCTAAAAATAGCCGATCTACAAGCCTGCGACGCGTTGTGAGCTTGTAGATCTGGGTGCAATAGACAGTTTTTGGTTTAGACTAGTCATTGGTTAGCTTAGACTAGTCATTAGTCCTACAACTACAACCTATCTCAAACCCTCACCCTAAACCTAACCTCCCACGGGGCAGCACACCTAAACCTAACCTTAACCCATGTTTAACCAATGACTAGTCTAAACTAAGTATGCACCCCGTAGATCTGCTATTTTCAGCATGCTGCAACCAAGTGTAAAATGACTTATACTGGATCTCTTCTTGTCCACTAGTCCCTTCCTAACATTTTAGTCTATTTTTTATTAGTTGACAAAATCGTCAGTATATTTAGTTTTAGTCATCATAGCTTAGTTTTCATGTAGTTTCCATTTAGTTTTCACCAGTGGAAAAAGGTAGTCGACGTCTAGTTTTAGTCGACGAAAACAACACTGCGTAGTGACAGGAGTTAAAGTATGTGTCAACGTAGGTTTAGTCAGTGTCTGTCATATTTGCTTTACACTCTCCATTCACTCCGCTCCTTCAACAGCAGATTCTCCTCCAGTAATTGCGGCTCCCTCCATGTGGACGCGGCCGCAGATCAAGGACTTCAAGGAGAAGATCAGGCAGGATGCGGACAGCGTGATCACGGTGGGCCGCGGCGAGGTTGTGACTGTGCGCGTGCCCACGCACGAGGAGGGCTCATACTTGTTCTGGGAGTTTGCCACTGACCATTACGACGTCGGATTCGGTGTCTTCTTTGAGTGGACGGATGCAGCTTCTGCTTCAGTCAGCGTGCACGTGTCCGAGTCCAGCGACGAAGACGAGGACGACGATGGTAAGATTGGAGAGGGAGTGGGGGGATTTAAATCACTTTGGATAGTAGTGTCTGCTAATTTCCTAAATTATCCGGGGGTGCATGTGGTTTGGATAATGCATCGGGTGTGTTTCTTTGCAGTGAGAGCACACAGAGCATCGCCAACTATTACACAATGATTGTAGTGGCATTACTGAAATTAAACCTAACTCACTTGAAATTGTCACTTGCCCGTTGCTTTGTTAACTCGTTTCTCCTTATCCACAAAATGTTAAATCCTCTTTAACTCTGGACAAAGGCATGTATGCCAAATAAAGACATTAGGTTTAGGTGCTACTTTGTAGTTCTCTTTTCAAACACTCTTGTTTTCCCCTCATCACCTCCAGGTGACCCTCCCAACGAGGAAGAGAAGGCCAAGAAAGAGGCAGGCAAGCCTCAGGTGGATGAAATTGTGCCGGTGTACCGGCGAGACTGTCATGAGGAGGTATACGCTGGCAGCCACCAGTACCCCGGCCGCGGCGTCTACCTGCTCAAGTTCGATAACTCCTACTCCCTCTGGCGCTCCAAGAGCGTGTACTACAGAGTCTACTACACCAGATAAAGCCTGAGCACAGACTGGCGAAAATGAAGGGGCGAGCCAAGGAGTGCGCGTGTTCATGCGTGCATGTACCTGTATGTAGTATGTCTTGAGTGAAAGGAGCCTGAAACTGTTCCTGATTTGACCACCGGAGGGTGACAAAGACACATCTGGAGCCCTTGTTTGTTTGAAGATGGGACTGCTGTCTAATGTATGTATGTGTGTGTGTGTGTGTGTGGTGTGCATTATGTCCAACGATACACCCATACCAGAGAACATCCTGTCAAGTCTGAGGAAGGAGAAAGTGTTTTCCTGTAGTGTATTCATCACCACCTGTCCTCCTCACTGCGTTCAGCTAAGAGACCAAACTCCAGGACTTTGGGCTCACATCTGCATTTCACTACTTTTCCACCCAGCCCCTGTGTTGTCACCATATAACCCCACCCCAGTCCCTACGTGGCCTTATGAGGCTGCCTTTGCCCCAAGTGAGTGACACATAATAACCTTAAGCTGAAACCCCCAGGCGAGAATTGCGTGCTCTGTGAGCTAAGGGTTTCTTACAGAGGGTGACAGTAAAGGTTGTTTTCTTTTTTCCAGAGGAGAGGAGAGGTACTAATTTTAATGTTGGGGAGATGGGATTATAGCACTACAGAACAACTATGCCTTTGTTCCACAGAGGGACAATCCCTCTTTGGCCATTGTACAAACACATGCACACACAAATGAGAATTGCACCTATTCTGCCACTTTTCTAGCCCTACCCTGTATGTATGTCAATCAGAGAGGTCAAATCATTCTCACACATGATTGCATTTAGTATTTCTCTTTGAATTTACTTGGAAATGAGAGAACTAGAGAAGACGAGAAGTAATTTGGGACTTATTAGGGTGGGTACTGAAATAAGTGAGGGCTACAATACAAGGTAAAGCAGTGACCACATGAACATGTACATTACATAGTAAGGTTGCAGGCCTTGCAGCCTTATAGAGTTAAGCATCTCAAAATGGGATACAGAATGAGAAATTGAGATTTGTCTAAAGAAAAAGAAAGCATTTAATATCTATTTATTAATCTCCCTTTCTCTTAGAATATATACTTTTTTTTGTGAGTGTACAACAATTTGTTTATTTAATCTCCAAGCTATTTCCCTCTGATGCTGGCTGACAGTAGGCGTGTCTGAACACTCGCCGGCAATGGTTATTTTCCACACCGCTTCTGTGTCATGATGACTCATTTGTCTTGGAAGATGGAAAGCTGTCTGAAGCGCCTGCTTATCGGGTTTTATGAAGAGAAAGATTGAAGGGGGAGCTTGCTAAAAGTGTTGGCACAGATCCAAAGTTGCTATTAATTGGGGGGGGGGGGGGGGGTTCTGCTTGGCCATTCTTTGTTTTGTCATCTCTACTTCTGTTCTGACACACACACACTTGACAGTTAACATGCTCAATTTTCTTTGCCTTTCACTTGTCAGTGTGGGTCATCCACACCAAAAACTATATAAATATATTGTTTTAAAAATCTTTCTAACTTAAGTGCATGGCAGAGTCCAGCCCACAACTATTAACGATGACCAGTGGTGAATGATAGATATGATGCTTGGTGTGGAATCACCCTTTACATCTCTATAGCGTTCAGAAAATTCAATTTCCATGCCCAAATTATAATACACTGTACCGTTCTCTCTTCACACTGACACAGTTTGTCATCTCAAATATGGTATTCCTAATAAACTGAGATGATGTAGTCTTATTCTTGTCTTGAGTGAAGTGGTTACTAACTCAGTTATAACATCAAGTGAATATAAAAGCTGGATTTTTAAACTTGTTTAAAAAAATAACATTGCCTCAATGTATTTTTGCAATATTTCAACTCACTGCATTTGCATGTTTTGGATATCACTTGTCCATGCATTAGTGGGAGACAATTTGTCTTATCTGCTTCAGAAATATTATTGTTGAATTTGGAATAATTTTAGTGGCCTGGTTTAGTGGATGTCATTGACATCTGGTTTCACTTTTATTCTGTTCACTCAGCTGAGGATTGTTGAGGATTTTCGTTAGGATATGCTGGCATCTAATTACGAACCAAATGATTTACTCCTAACTTGGGTGTCCTTCCTGAGATGATCCCAGCGGTATGTCTGGTTTATCCTGTGATGTTTGGAACAAGAAGTCGCCACTTTGATAAGCAAAGCCGTCAAGTTCAAGAAATACATTATTCTCGGAGTGTGTAATGTTCATTTGTCTGAAGTACGTACTTAATTCTCGCCAAAATGGTGTTGAGGCAAAGTGTTTGAAGCCTTGTATGTAAATAATGCTCTAAATGGGTTTATGTATGGGTTTTTAGATGTAAAAGAAGGCCATGGGTTTGAGAATCAATGCACTGTAAAGTATGGTGAATGAGATATATGTACATTTTATCCCAAATGAAAGTCCATCTCTCAAGTGTATAATTGAAAGACTATTGACATGACAAAAAAGCTAATCTTTTTTTTTGTATTGCTTTGACTTGTTTTGGTTCTCTTATGAGTTGGAAGATCTTTTTGGGCATATATTTAATCTTGATTAAACGTATGTTCATCTCTACTACCTGCTGCAGTTTGTTTCTTTGTTTTCATCTTCTGCACTTGATAATGTCGAGGTTTTAGGTTTATGCTGATGTGGCCCACATTGTTTTTGAACGTTGAGCTACAGTATCAAACCTTCCCATTTTCTCAAACGAATGGCAAATCCATTGTAGTTTCTCCCCCATGACCTTGGCTTGAGCATGCTCCATATTGATGGGGAGACCAAATACCTATGGGTGTGTTTTTGTTGAGAATAGAAAGAAAAAGACTGAAATGAAACTGAATAACTCACTGAATGTTGACCTCTAAATCTGCAACCCAGATTTCTGTGGAACAGAGTGGCCTTGGGTTGTTACAGTATTTCCTCCCCTCTGGCATTAGACGTGTAATACATTCTTACAGTATGCTGTTTTTCCTGTTTAACACATCTTGTGCAGGAAAAAAAAGAATAAAGAACGGATGTTACTCGGATTTCAATGACAATCTGTCATGTCAGTCATGTTTTCCACAGTGCTATAGGATGTTACAATTACAACAGGGGTACAGTACAGAATCATGTCACTGGTCACAAGGACAACTGCTGTCAGCAGCAGTTCCTCTGCTCCGTTGAGTAACTCTTCTCTTCAGCCGGTTATAATTACAGAGGAATCTGAAGACTTCAATATATTTTTGGAATAAAAGCTAATTGGTAATCAGAAACAGCAGTTTACAAGTAACTAACTTGCACACTCAGAGTGCACACTGAACCACCAGGTGGAGTACGAGGTACAGTCAGTGACGTGTAAAGAAAGACGAGGGACATATTTTGCCAACTGGACAAAAGAATCTGTCACTGAACTATTGGCCTATTCTGTAACTGAGCTGGGAAACCTGTCTGAAACGTTTTCTATTTGGAATCCAAATACCATTGGCAGGAATGTGAGACAGAGTCGTCCCTGGACAAACATGTTTGCGTACATGCGTGCACTGCGCACTCAAACGGATGATAAATCAAAGTCAAGTTTTCAAGCAAGGAATGTTTTGTCCGGGGGTTATTTTAAAAGGACCCAGTTGAATTGTACCCATGTAAGTACAGTGTTCTCTGTTGATGACTTCTGGTTTTTAAATAACATTCATTTACGATAATTGAACGGCAACTTAAATGCTCTGGGAATGAAAGGGATCAATGAAGAACAGACTCCAGTTCTGGTTTTCCGTCAACCCGCTTTACAGCAGCAGGTAAACCCTCTCGTCTCCTCCACATCCCACAAGTGCATTCTGGCTCCAGTTCCAGTTGCTACAGGTGGTTCGGTTGTACGTTCCTCCGGGTTTTCCGTGTACTTTTCCCGTCTCGTGGAGTAGTGTGTGTGCGTGCATGTGTGTGTGTGTGTGTGTTTTTCTCAGTGGCTAGTGGGTTTGAATAGACTTTGGAGCAACGTCTCGTCTCGACTACAACAAAACTAGCATCCTTTGAAAGAGAAATATGGCGGGATGCAAAGCTTGTGTAGCCTCGCAAACAATGCCAGCAACAGAGGAGTACCGTGTGTTTTAAAAAAACCCCGTCGGGTTGAACTTGTGAACATACGTTTAAAGTGTTTTTTTATTTAGAGTTTTCTCCTCTTTTAAAATGCCGTTTCACCAACGGACCATTGAGCCGCGGCGTGTGAGTCGGTTAAACGGCAGGGATGGCAGGACGCCGGGGGAAGACGGGGGCTACATTGTTGTGGATGGACGCAAGTTTAAAAAACCCATCATATTCACGTCCCTGGATGAAGTCAGCTGCCACACCATGACCAACATTATCCATCAACTGTCCGACCTGTCTCTGCGTGCGAGCGACATCTTCCTTGGGATTGAGATGCAGGCAGGAATGGTGTACCAGAGATCCTGCAGGATCCAAAGACGCCTGGAAACCTTGCAGAATGAAGCCCGCAAGTTCGATCCCAAGAAAGTTAAAATCCGTAAGTTTTGCACTTTAATACCAAAAGAGATTTCCAATGACAACAAAGCATTTTCTTTGTGACTGAATTACGACTATAGTCATAAATCATAGTCGCATGTCATAAATCAGTGTGCTGTGGGCTGACTCTGAGACATTGTTATTGTTGAATTCGTTCACGTAGTTGTAGTTATAGGAGTGGACAGTTGGCACAACACCTTGAATATCATAATGTAGGCCTATTGGCTTTCAATGGTATCTATTTTTAGCAGAAACCCATCATAGCCTAAATGCCACAGTTTGTGTGATGAAAGGAGTGCAGGGAGGGCGTGAGTCGTGACGAGTGTGTCTAAACAGTAAACACATGGTAGTGTTTCTTGGATTTGGGGTTGTCTCTTGGCTGTCAAAATGATTGACCTACACATTGACCATCAGCATTCACCATTGACTCAGAAACACGCCACTTTCTCCAGTGTGCAGTAATTCCGTTGTTGTGGACTGTAGCACAGTGCAACTGAAGCTGGTCGACTCCCAAGATGATCAAGAAATCAATGTATTTGGTAACAGGCAGTCGCTGCTGACTCCAGTGTTGTTTGACTGTTTGGTTTAGCGTCACATACAGTCACAGGCAGTTACTTATTAACTCAGACTTTGAGTCATAGTAGATTATGTCTTGTGGGCGCTGTGAGTGTGTGTGCCAGTCAAACAAGTGACACGATAGGAGGGACTGTCATTTTGTGAGCTCTGATCACTTCCACATGCTACAGGAAACGTACTATCTGTCTGATATGGGCTAACAGAGTAACTTAACATCATTATTTGTTCTGATAGGGGATAACACAGTAACTTAACATCGTTAAGTTAAGTTACTACTTCCAAGTTCCAACACTGCTTTGAGGTTATGTCTGTTTTCGTCACATCTCTCTGTTGATGTGCTGAAAAGTGAAAAGGATCTTTTGCTTATCCTGTTTTCTTTCTGAAATATGTATTAAATGAGGAAACAGGTCTAACAACCGCTCAGAAGACTATCCTGAGTTCACTCCCTTAATTGTTTTTCAACATGACATAGTCTCTTTCTCACACACACACACACACACACACACACACACACACACACACACACACACACACACACACACACACACACACACACACACACACACACACAAGCTGAGTAGACATTTCCCAGACCCAAGGAAATGTGACATATGACGAGTGAACTTGACAGAAAACACAACACACAGTAATGCTGGTATTCCATCAAGTCTTATTAGAGAGAACCATTCTATGACGGCTTGCAGACACCTATTAACCATCATGTGTTATTATTATGACGTGACCCAGTCAGTGTAACTAAAATGGCCCTACTATTTCACTCTAGACTGACTCCAGTGTCCACAGCTCCTTAATGTTCTTTACATGGTAGTTAGTGTTTGTAAACAATTGTAAGTATTGCCTATGTTAAATGTTTGTCTGTGTCGGACCCCAGGAAGACTAGCTTTTTTGTCAAGGCAAAAGCTAATGGGGATCCTTATAAACAATAAACAATAAACATGGTTCCCAAACTTTTTAGCCAGTGACCCAAAAGAGAAATTTCTCTTCCCCGGACCCAAACTAGTGAAAATAGCAGATCTACAAGCTCACAACGCATCGCTTCGGCGCGCAGCGTTGTGAGCTTGTAGATCGGCTATTTTCACTACTACTTAAACATTAATTTGTTTTCTAATTTATGGAATTTATGGACTTTACAAATCAGTTTACCTTCTCTGTGAATGAAACAAATGTTGTGGTTGGTTGAAAAAATATCGTATCCGGGGGAAATACATCTGACGGATGTTCCGGTTTGGGGCTAATATTCTGCAACAATAGCAGATCTTGCTGCAATGCACTGTGAGCTTGTAGATCAGCTATTTTCGTCTGAAATATTTAGTGTGGAGCGAAAACGAGGGAGGGCTAGTATAGAGGGATTAGAGGTCTTGGGAAATTAGGAATACGGTCAGTTAAGTATATGGTATAAGATAAGTGGTTAACCAGACAATTAGTGAGTCGGAGGGGGCAAGCAGCTTGAGACAAGGTGTGATGGAAGAGGGCTGGAATGTGGTGTGCATTACGTACCAGGTTACAATCTAGCTCCCACACAGCCCCAAGGGCAGCACTGGGCGTTCAGAAGCAATGCCTTAGGATTCATAACTGCACAAAAATGTACGCTTGAGTTCACTAATGTATCTATTAATAATGTACCTGTTCTGATCTGTATGACAAAGTGTCAGAACATTGCTCAGGCTTTGCACGCCTATTATACATTAAGGGGAGGCGTGTATTTGAACACGCTGTGATGAAAAGCAACTGTCAAACGGTAGTTAATGTGCAACCTGTATCACCCCGAGACACAGACATACCGGTAGTCTCCGTTTAAATATCAGGTATTTCCCCTCTCCGATCGAGTCCTTCTGCTCAGAGATTCACACGTCAAAGCACCTCACCGCCACAACCAGTATGTCTACTATGGGATAGAATCTTAAGTCTTTAATGGGCGTTTATGTGAAGAAGGCTCTGGGAAAGTAGTAACTAGCTACCCCAAAGCTATGTAAATAGATAGTTATGTGAACGGATGGTTAGCTTGCTTTAATGGTTAGCATCACAGGGCTTGTTCTATTACAGTGGGTGTAGGTCAGGATCCATGTTGTAACCCCAGCTTAGAGATGGATCAAATTACTCGTGAGGGCCAAGAGAATGGCGGCATAGAGGGGCCCCACGCTCCTGGCAAGGACTGACATCGAAGGACCAAGTAGTGTGCATTTGTGTGTGCTCGTCTGTTTGTTTGTCACCAGTCACTGGACAAATTGAAGTAGTGTATTCTGCACATTATAGACAATTGTATTTTTCCTGTACATGCCTGTGTATTTCTATATTTGCTTAATGCTTTATCCATCAGATTGACAGAAGCTATTGTTAGTTAATTGCTCCAGCTGAATTTCAATCCCAGTGTAGAGGTCAGCGGCCCAATCTGTCCCAGCTTCAGTGAACCTGACTTGATTATACTTTAGAGAGCTAAACATAGTCTACCGTAGCCTGGTTTGCAGTGTAGATGGAGCTGTGCAAAGTGGGCATTGACTCTATATTGTTATCACAAGTATTCAAATCGTGAACCACCATGTCTCTATATTGTTGTGTTTCTTTAAGTTCCTTTCTTCCTTAATTATATAAGACAACGAACTCTGTAGCCTACAGTTCTGTTTTAAGCCTGTCTTTACTAATGGAATCAGATTTCCTGGTGGGGTGTGTGTGACCTAGTAGCAGCATTATGAACTTAAGACATGTTGGTCCGGGAGAGTGGAAAAACTTTGAACAAATGATCAAACTTTTATTTTATTCCTCAGATTTAGGCTAGTTAAGTTTTTATTCACCCCTGTAACAATTAACAAGTGTTACCCTTTGTGTCAGTGCTGTATTCATTTTAAAGTGAACCGTGCCTTTAACTATACGTTACCAAGCGACTCCTCTGCTCTCTCCCAAATATAGCGCTGGTTTGAATAGGGAGTAAGTCATTTGAAAAGTAGGTCGAACTGGAGTGAAGGTTAATTGGAGTTTAGAAAGACTTAGGGGCCTCCTTGTCAGACATCGTAAGTATGGCATTTATAATTCTGTGCAGATGAGAGCAAGACATGCACATGAACATTATTTTGTGCAATTGTATACACAATACATACTACACATACACACACGGATTCAAGGGAAAAGACGATCTAGGCCAGCCGCCTCACCGATGCCCATCTCACTCTCACACACGCGCACGCGCGCGCACATGCATGCATGCACAGACACACAGCATGTACATTCCTCCCTCTATCCTCAGATATTTATAGCACTCGGTCTTTGCATGGTCCATCTTTCATCTCTAGCGTGCTATCAATTTGAAATGTGTGTTACCCTGTTCAAGTGCCTGTGCCTCTCAACTACACCATCAAGTGTGTGTTTGAGATGAACCGTTCTGACTCAGTCTAGCCATGTATACTAGCGCAGCCAGGGACTGGCCACAAACGGCCAATTCATTCCAGGCTGTCCGTTTAACCTACCTGTCTTACTAAAGAGCACCTGGTGTTTAACTTTAAGCCATTAAAAATTTAAAACCATACAGCACTATCTTATTTTGTTACCTAGGCTTGCCTGGCCTGCAGGGATGTCCAGATCACGTTTTCTTTGCTTCCGATCATTTGATTTTGAGCATCTACCGATTCCCGATCCGATATTTATATTTTATAAAACACATTTATGCCATATCATAATATTATAATATCCCAAATCACAGACAATATCCAGTCTAATATCATGATATGGACATAATATTGATACTAGGGATGTCCCGTTCAAGTTTTTTGGCTCCTGATCCGATTCCGATCATTTGAAAATGACGTGATCGGCCCAGATTTCCGATCACCCGTTCCGATCTGGACAACCCTACTGACCTCGTCTTGTTTTGATTGAGGGCAGTACTAGTGAGTATGACATGCTTATGTACAAACGGAGGACGCAACATTACAAGATTCTCTTTAGACCACAAAATGGTATAAGATTTCAAATTATTACTGCAAAGAATTCTGCTTGGGGCCTTTGGCCATTCGCATAGAAGGCCTGCCCTCTCCATCTTATTTCAATCCCAGTACGTCCGTCTCTGATAGGCTGATACTATCCACTGCTGTGTGTTTACACAGGGCTGCAAGATAATAATCATAGTGGTCATTAAACTAACTGCCTAATTGAGCTTCAACAGCGAATGAAAACACTCACTCAGTCAGGCCTAGTTAAACTAATTATTGTTTACAACTTTCACCACTCTCTTGTCTCTTGTCTCTTGTCTCCCCCACCCCACACACACACACACACACACACACACACACACACACACACACACACACACACACACACACTACATTTATTACCCTATTCATTCTAACTCAGCCCCTCCGGGCCAACATTCACTTATGCCCTGCCATGGTGTCCTCTGTTCTACAATAGAGCGCAGTCATCCCACAGCCAGGGTCCACAAGCCAGGGTCCCACAGGGCCTGTCCAACTGCGGAGCCTGGGCCCACTGTACAGGCTGAGAGACCCGGCTCTCATGAGATACAGTAGCCTAGGGCAGTGGTTCCCAACCTTTTTCCCTTGGAGTCCCCCCCCCCCCCCCCCCCCCCTTCTTACATCTGACAAAAGCTGAGTCCCTCCACACTTGGGACACGGACACACACACTTTTAGTTTTTCAGACATGTTATTGTTAACCAGTTAAGACCTACATTATATTATTCGAAAATTGCGTCTATAGTGGATCTACAAGCTCAGAACCTGTTGCATCGTGTTTAAAACGCCTTTCCACTCCAGGAAGAGCCCAAGTTGGGAAACACTGGCCGAGGTCATGGACCATTGAGAGACAGAGAGAGGGGGTCCGTGTGCACGCACGCGCACACATGCTCTTGCATAAGTGAGTGACAGCGGCCCTCTCCCATGGCACCATGAAGTCTGTAGTGTAGACCTCCCACGAGTTACTCTGGCGAGGGCACAGTCGAAGGAGAGAGGGATGGCGTGAAGCCATTCTTCTTCTCCATGTCATCATCCTGTGAAGTAACTTCGGGTTACTTTAGTAACCTCAGTTATATAAGTGACTCGAGAGAGAGAGTCATATGGGGTCCAAGCCACTAGATGGCGCAGGCACACAGCCTAACATACACTCACGGAACAATTCCATTGGATCGTGAACTGTCGCTCATGGCGTGGTTATGTCCCCACCCACTGGGTATATAACCTAAGGTCCGCCCTGAGCAACGTCATTCCTATCAACCTGCTTTCTGACGTCTTAAAGAAGACAGAAGGGCGACTTAATGACTCTCTCTCTCGAGTCACTTATATAACTGAGGTTACTAAAGTAACCCGAAGTTATCTTAAGTACCTCTCGGAGAGAGTCATATGGGGAACATAACGCTCCCGTATGATCGCCTTCGGCTGATAGAAAATTCGACCCTAGGATCATCTCTATTGGAGAGAGACCAAACGCAAAGGAGGCCCAAGAGGCCAACCCAGCGTGCTCACCCAAAAGAGACATCCCTTATAAAAAATGTCCCCGACCCAGGGCCGACAGCTCTGCTGTTCCAGCCCTGCCGGTCAGAGGACAAGATGGTCACCCATCCCTAATGGTCAGGGGCCAGAAGGGACCCATGACCTCATGAAAGATGTCCATGACCCAGGGCCGACAGCTCTGCTGTTCCAGCCCTGCCGGTCAGAGGACATGATGGTCACCCATCCCTAATGGTCGGGGGCCAGAAGGGACCCATGACCTTATGAAAGACATGTCCGTGACCCAGGGCCGACAGCTCTGCTGTTCCAGCCCTGCCGGTCAGAGGAACACGATGGTCATCCATCCCTAATGGTCGGGGGCCAAAAGGGACCCATGACCTTATGAAAAGATGTCCGTGACCCAGGGCCGACAGCTCTGCTGTTCCAGCCCTGCCGGTCAGAGGACACGATGGTCACCCATCCCTAATGGTCGGGGGCCAGAAGGGACCCTTGACCCTAGAGAAGACCAGTCAGACTCCCTGACTCAGATCGGCGGCAACCCCCAGGACCGCATGTCCTAGGGTTGCAGGGGCCACATCCAGGTTATAATATGTGGCAAAGGTCGATGGAGACGACCAACTCGCCGCAGCGCAGACATCCTGAATAGGGACACCCCTGGCCAGGGCCCAGGATGTAGACAAACCTCTTGTAGAGTGTGCACGTAGGCCCTCTGGGGGTACAGCACCACACGAGGTATAGGCTAACCTTATAGCCTCCACAATCCACTGCGAGAGTCTCACTTTCGAAATGGGTTTACCCTTCCATTGTGAACCCCAGGCCACAAAGAGCTGCTCACCCAGCCTGAAGGGGGCAGTCCTTGACCTGTAAACCTTCAAGGCTCTCACCGGACAGAGACAGTGTAGTCTCTTATCCTCCACCGAAGAGAAGGGAGGAGGATGGAAAGCCGTGAGATCCACGGGCGAGCAGCCCGCGGGGAAAGTCTTAGGTAGAAACGAAAGGTTCGGCCTGAGCGTGACCCTGGTGTCATTGCCACTGAATCTCAAGCAGCTGCTGCTCACTGAGAGCGCGTGCATGTCACCAGCCCGCTTCGCTGTCGTCAGGGCAACGAGCAAAGCGGTCTTCAGAGAGAGAAACTTCAGGTCCACCGTTTCCAGTGGCTCGAAGGGGTCTCTCATTAAGGAGTCCAAGACTATTGTCAGATCCCACGGGGGGACCAGAGATTTGGAGACGGGTCTGAGGCGCGTAACGCCTTTCATGAACTGACGGATCAGCAGGTGTTCACTGACTGGTCTGTCGTTCATCCCAACATGATAGGCCGCTATGGCCGCCAGGTTGACCTTGACTGAGGAGAGACCGAGACCCCTGTCTAAGAACTCCTGTAGGAAAATCAGAATGTGTCTCACAGACGCCTGAAAAGGGAAGACCTCTTCCTGTCTGTCCGAGCACCAACGCTCAAACACATGCCAAGCAGTGTTATAACGCCGTCTGGTGGAGGCAGCCCTGGCGCCAAGGATGGTCTCCACGACATTTGGAGGCAGGCCGGTCGCTTCTAGCGACGCCCCCTCACGGGCCAAACCCAGAGATCTAGGTCCTGAGGACGTGGGTGAAAGATCTCTCCTCCGGCCTGGGTCAGTAGGTCCCTCCACGGAGGGAGCTGCCATGGATCTTCGAACAGGAGAGGGACTATGTCCTGTCTCCAAGATCCCCAGGCTGGGGCCACTAGCAGTAGCTCCAATCCCTGATCCCGCACCCTGGCTAGGACGTGGGGAATCAGTTCCAACGGAGGGAACGCGTAAAGCAGTCCCAGAGGCCACGGATGCGCTAGCGCATCGAGGCCGAGTGGAGGGGAACCTGACAGAGAGAAGAACATAGGAAGCCTGTTGTTCGTCTCCGAGGCGAAGAGGTCCGCCCCCGGTCTGCCGAACTTGGTCCAGACCAAGTCCGCTACCCTGGGGTTCAGGGACCACTCGCTGTAGCGTAATGGTCCCCTGGATAGTAGGTCGGTCCCCTCGTTGAGGCGGCCAGGGACGTGGCACGCTGAGAGAGACAGCAGGCGGCCGTCGCACCAAACCAGGAGTCTGTGAGCCAAGGAGCACAGGCGAGGAGACCGGAGTCCCCCCTGCCTGTTGATGTAACAAACCGTCGTGGTGTTGTCTGAACGAACCAGGACGTGGTGACCCCTGAGGAATTGTTCGAATTCCCGGAGTGCCAGGAACACCGCCAGTAGTTCCAGGTAGTTGATGTGGGAGGAACGCAACGCGGCATCCCACACCCCCCTGGCCGTCCTCCCGTCGTGGGTGGCGCCCCAACCGGAGAGGCTGGCATCGGTGGTGACCAGCCTCCTGACTGTGGGGAGACCCATCGGGACGCCCTCCGTCAGAACACCTCTGTTCAACCACCATTTCAGAGCCAGAGTGCAGTTCGAGGATACTGTCACTCTGCGTTTCGTGAACCTGGTGGACAGACCGAGGGATTTCAGCCAACGCTGAAAAGGCCTCATATGGAGTCTGCCCAGACTCACCAGAGAGATGGCCGAGGCCATGAGTCCGGCCATCCGTAGACACGTACCCAGTGGAAGTGTGCGGCCTGTCTTGAACATGGACACGCACTTCAAGAGGTCGTTGACCCTGTCCCGACTCAGCTGAGCCCTGTAGGAGACAGAGTCCAGAGTGATGCCTATGAAATCCGTGGATTGGGTAGGCGTCATCATGCTCTTGGCCAGGTTTATCCTGAAACCCAGTGAGGTCACATGGGACACGACCTGAGTCGTGTTCCTCGTGGCCTCCTCCGCTGAATCCGAACATAGGAGCCAGTCGTCTATGTAACTGAACACCCGTAGACCCAGAAGTCTCAGGGGTGCCAGTGCGGCCTCCGTACAGCGGACGAACACTCTGGGACTGAGGGACATCCCGAATGGAAGGACTGTGTACTCGTAAGCCTTTTCCTGGAACCCAAACCGCAGGAACTTCCTGTGAGGCGGGTAAATAGGGATGTGGAAATAGGCGTCTTTCAGATCTATGGATGTGAACCAGTCGCCCGGGCGTATGGAGCGCACCAGAGACTTGGCCGTCAGCATCTTGAACTGAAAAGACTTGAGGTGCTTGTTGAGTATCCGCAGGTCCAGGATGGGACGTAGGCCCCCCCCCTTCTTCTTGACCAGAAAGTAGCGGGAATAGAACCCGCTGCGACGCTGGGCCAAGGGTACCTCTCTGACGGCACCCTTCTCCAGCAAGGAAGCTATCTCCTGTTGGAGAACCAGACCCTCTTGACCCCTGGCGTTGGTGAAGATGACCTCTGAAAACGCTGGGGGTGTTCTGGCGAACTGGAGTCTGTAGCCCTTCGCTATGGTGTTGAGGATCCACGGGGATGCTCCGCACCGCTCCCACTGTGCCAGGCGCTTGGCTAGTGGGTTCTCTCCAGCCATGGGAGGCGCGCCCCGCCTGGGGGCAGAGTTCCCTGGCCTGTCGGAGAAAAATTGGGCATGACCCGTCTCCCAAGTGGCGTTTTGGTACGCCACTGACCTCATGCCCTGCCCCACTGTGTTGGGGGGCCCATGGGGCTCCCCTGGCAGTGGGTTCATGTCCCCCCTCTGTCGATATTGTTTTGTTTTTTTGTTTTGGGGCAAAGCCTTTATTACAGAAAAAACAGAAAGTGCTGTATGCATGTAAACAATATTTTGGGACTGGGTCACAGGGACGTCCGGGACGTCCATCTGTGCCGATGTCCGAGAGCGCTTCAGGGGCGGACCGGACGTGCAATCCGAGACTGCTACGTCCGGTACTAGGCCCGGCGCATGGGGGGAGGGTCGGTAGGTCACTTCGGCTGCTGGCCCTTGTTGGGCTTAGGAACGCCTCTCTTAGGGCCAGCCTGGGGGCCGGCGGGGCGACGGCGTTGGTCTCCGGGGCGTCGACGGCGTCCATCTCTGTCACCGGGTGGAGCTGGTCCGGGGACGTCACGGTCTCCGGCATCTCTGGCATCTCTGGCAGGGCGGGGACGTGGAGCCTGGCGAGCGTTCCTGTTGCCTACAGGACGCTGCTGTCGTTGAGGAGGGCGGGGAGGCTGGCGAGGAGCTTGTCCCTGTCCGCGGCCCTGAGCTCGGGGGCGCACGGAACGGGGGATAAAGGCCGCCAAGGCTTCGCAGCCTGGGCGCTGCCCCTCGACATTGAGGGCCATCCTCTCCAGTGCACCCTTGAAGAGGCCTCCGGGGATGATGGCACCCTCGGAGAGCTCCTTCCGGGCATCGGGGTCTAGATTGGGTGAGGCTTCCAGCCATCTGGTACGCTCCGATGTAATTGAAGCCGTGGCCATGCGGCCGGTCAAGTCTGTGAGGCAGCATGTAAAGGTCACGATCTCCTCGTGCAGACGACGTGCTTCAGCCAGCTGTACAGGGGTGGGGGCGTCGCCCATCTCCTGAAACAGCGCACTCTGGGAACCTTGGAGTAGCGCAGAAGCATTGAGATGCTTTGCAGACGCTATCACAAGGGCGTAGTGCTTTGCGTTCGCCGCCGCGGACTCTCTGTCACGCCTGTCAGGAAGGACAGGGTCGCGTGTCAAAGGCGTGATGTGGGGGGAGGTGGGGTTGAGGAGGAAGGCTCCAACTATGCGGTCGATGGCTGGCAGCTTGTCGAAGCATAGGGAGGGCATCTCAACCGTGTCCAGAGGGACACGAGAGCGACGCGGAGTAGCTGGAGGAGCCAAGGGCTCTTTCCAGCTAGCCGTGTAGTGGGCCCTGAAACCCTGAGACAGGGGAAGCAGGATCTTGCGGACCTGCTTCTTGGGTTTGATACCCGGCCACTCGTCCTCCTGGACTGGTGGCGGGGCCTCTTCAGGCCAGGTCCTGTTGCATCGGAGAGAGGCCTGGCGGAAAAGATCCACCAGGTCCCTCTCGTCAAGCGGTAGTGTCGGGTCAGCGGCCAAGGCTGCCTGGTCCGGGACGTCCTGGGGTAGGGGCCGGTCGCGGTCCACCAAGACCAACCCTGGGGGGTCGGCCTCATCTGGAGCATCGGTCTCGTCTGGAGCGTCGGCCTCGTCTGGGGCATCAGCGTCGTAGGCCGAATGGTCGTCGTAGCCGATCTCATCCAGGACTCTATAGTCGTCCAGCCGGTCCTGGTACGGCGGTAGGTCGTCCATTGGACGTTCATCGTCCAATACGTCACCCCATCTCTGGCCATTGGCCAGGTAGAGAGGGGGGAGAGGGGGGAGGTCATCGATGGAGAGAGAACGGCGTCTAGAGGGCCGGTCGATGTTGTAGTCATCGTCGAGACTGTAGGACCGTTGATCGGAACGGTCTTGGTAGTAGTCTCTGTCGGACTGTGACCGGGGAGAAAAGGAGGCTGAGGGTCCAGTGGGACAGGCAGCTCTCTCGTAGATGGGATCGGTCCGAGCCGTCTTCCTGGCAGGAGAGGAGACCATGAAAGACTCGTCACGACGTCTTTGAGACGGGGCGAGGTCGGGGTCTCTGGAGAGGGAGGAAGAGGAGGCGGGCCTGGGTCTCGCACCCTGGGTGGGATGGTCAGGCCAGTCGAAGGTCGGGGCTGGTCGGGGCAGTCGGGCTCTGAGGTCGGTTTCGTGGTTTGTGACGCGAGAGATGCGTCGACCCTTCTCCCTGTCTGTGAAGTAGAAACAGCAGGGGCAGAAACCTGGCGTCTCGAAGGCCTGGCGGGCATGTGTTAGTCCCAGGCAGAACATGCAGCGAGAATGCCTGTCCTCGGGGGACAGCAGGTTGTCACAGGTGCGTGAGAAACACACACGGGGGCGATCCTCCTCTGGGAGCTGGGGGGGGCTGTCGCCACCACCGCAGGCCATCTTGGGTACTGGTTGTAGCTTGAGAAGAAACAGTAGCCCAGGAGGAAACTTCTTTTTTTTTTTTTTTTTTTTTTTTTTATAGTTATATTATAATATTATTGTTTTAAAAACTAATAATATATAATACAACAGTAAAAAGGTGTGAGGAGAAAATCTGGTACTCACAAGGTTGTAGAAGACGGTGAGGATAAAGCTATAATATATATAATATTATTGTTTCACAACTAATAATATATATATATATTACAACAATAAGAGGATAAAGTCACAGTATATATATTATTGTTTTACAACTAATAATATATATATTTGCAACAGTAATGTAATGTGAGGAGAAGGATCTGGTACTCACAAAACAGTGTTGAAGAAACAGGAGTCCAATTACAGAGAGAAAACCACGTTTTTCAACTGTGGCTGCTGTTTCTAGAAGGGAAGGCCGCAAAGCCTGGGACTCGCGTAGCGAGGCCGTCACGCTGTTGTTGTATCAGGTCCGACGTACAGCAGGGCTTCCGTCGGCAGCGTGGATTGCGTCACGTAGAGTAGGGCCGTGGATCTCTAACCGGCACGTGCGAGGGACGCTAGAGAGGGCTAAGTTTAGCGCCTGACGGCTGGAAACTTAGCTAACGTCTCGCGGAGCTAAGAGGCTAGCGGCTGCGTTCGCGGGAGCTAGCTAACCCAAGGGGCTAGCGAAACTGCGGAGGCTAGATAGAGCAGCGCTGGTTAGCTTGTAGCTGGGCAGGTGAGCTAGAGAAAAACACTTCGGGCCTCGTTCTAATGCTTATCAGCTTATAGTAGTGCTACGTTGTGCAACAGTAGACTAAGGCTAAGCTAGCAGAACAAAGGGACGCAACGTGGCTAGCAAGGGGGAAACAAAGTTTCGGGGATAGCTAGCAAGAGGACAAACTACAAGCCGCCGTACGGCCCACTTGAGTTTTAATGTCCTTAAAATAACTTACTGGCTTTTAAAGCTGGAACGTCCGTGAGTGAGAGAAGGACACCAACGTAGGACTGCGAATTTCCGCGGCACAAGTTTGAAACCCGTCCTTTATGGAAAACAATTTTCAACAGTCGAAAAGGTGATTCTCTTTGTTTAAGACGTGTATGCGTAGCACAGAAAGCGAGGAATGACGTTGCTCAGGGCGGACCTTAGGTTATATACCCAGTGGGTGGGGACATAACCACGCCATGAGCGACAGTTCACGATCCAATGGAATTGTTCCGTGAGTGTATGTTAGGCTGTGTGCCTGCGCCATCTAGTGGCTTGGACCCCATATGACTCTCTCCGAGAGGTACTTAAGATAACTACAGTAGTCATCAATTAGGCAGTGCACGTGCACCTATGTTAAATCTGTCTTGGCTTTCATGGTTTGTACTCATTTGTTGGATGAGCATATGGAACTGTAAAGATTTCATCCCTAAAGCGGCAAGCCCTTTCTCTGGCAGTATTTGAGTCAAGTCTAAATGTAATTGTTCCAACACAAGTAGTATATGTGTGTTGGGTCTTGGGTGTGAAACCGAGAGGTTAATGACCTGTGAATAAAGTAGAAGCTTGACCTGCCTGCGGAGGGTCTCGCATCTAACGCCACGTGTCTGTCGCAGTGCGAACTGAGTGAGACACACACACTTTGCCCACTGAACGTGTGTTTGCCGTGCTGGGCAGGTTGTGTTGTTGTTGTTCTGTGTTGTTTCTCTGTGAATATCGTGTGTCCGCTGTCGTGTTTTGTCCGTGCTGGGCAGGTTGTGTTGTTGTTTCTCACATGTAATAATGGATGAGCAGACAGCTCAAGACTAGATCGCGGGTTGCACCCTGATGTTTCAGCATATTCAATCATCAGTCACTCTTCCTTTTTGTTTTCACTTCTGCTTTCCCTCCACCCTGTGCTGAACCAAGGCTCTTCCTCTATCTCTTCTAGATCTTTCACATGGCTCCCTGGCCTGAACCCCCCTCTCCTTTGTCTCTGTCCATCTATCTCACTTTGACGTCGGCCTTCATACTGTCAGCCTGACCACAACAAAGACCACAACTCCTCCCTTCCCTTCTCTCTCTCTCTCTCTCTCTCTCTGGGAGGGGGGGGGGGGCTGTGTGCGCGTGGCCTTGCACACACTTTTGTCTGTGTGTGTTTGTTTAGCGTGGGTGTGTTTTGTGTACATACATGGCATGTATGGCTGCATGAGACCATGGATGTGTGTCTGTCACTGTATGTTTGTTTTGAGGACCATGTAACAGCTCACCCACGTTGGCTGTGGTGTGTTTTTCCATGGCTCTGGGCCCTGGGGTGTGTTCGAGGGCCTTTGGGTGTTTGAGGGCCTTTGGGTGTTTGAGGGCCTTTGGGTGTTTTGACTACCAGCGCCACCACAGAGGTGTGTGTGTGTGCGCGCAATGAAACTCGACTGAACTTACCCACCTGTCAGTGATGATGCCAGTCAGATAACGTCAACTGTAAATTAGATGTATTTTCACTGTCTCTTTATTTTATAAGGCCACGTCTTTATTTTACTGTATTAATGTCCCCTCCCACATAATAATGCACGTGTCAGATGCACACACACACACACACACACACACCTCTACACACCTTCCACAATGATGAAATGCAATGACAAAGTGATGAAAAGAAAAGTACAACTGATGATTTTCTGTTGACAAACAAACAAAAGAGAAAAACAAGATGCAATGAAAGGAAGAGGAATGGTGGAAACAAAATAGCCTGCCGGAAGTGAAACTATTGAAAGAATGGAAGAGAATGTGTGTGAATGAGGAAAGCACAGAGAGGCAGAGAATGTAGCGTTAGTACGTATACTGTACTACGTACTGTATGTCTGTTCACTCTGTTGGGTGTCAGCTGGTAATGGAATCACAGATGGTTGACTCTTCATTGGTGAGCACAGGCAAACACACAGCATGATAGCAGTAGACTGTGTGTGTGTGTGTGTGTGTGTGTGCTCTAGCTACTTGTTATTGTGCTTTTGTAAGAGTGACGCCACTGAGTGTTTGAAGTGTGTGTGTGTGTGTGTGTGTGTGTGTGTGTGTGCGCGTGTGTGTGTGTGTGTGTTTTGTGTGTGTAATGCGTTCCCTCCCACTGATAACATTAGCCTTTAATTGAGAGCAAACACTGTTGCACTTTATTAAAGAAACCAACGTGACCACACCCTAGAGTGTGCCTTGATTGATGTGCACAGAAACACACACACACACACACACACACACACACACACACACACACACACACACAGTTGAACAGACATTCATATTCATACACACATAAGGAAACATACGCTTACACACAAGTACCGGTACTTAAACACAGACAGACAGACAGACAGACAATGCACACATGGGGGAAACACACACATAATGACATATTGCAGCAGGTGGGAGCTTGTCCTATGGGAGCATAAAGCCCGTTGTCATCCTACACGGGCACTTTGTAGCACTCAGAGCTTGAACGTGTCACATCAGGCTCACGGAAAATAAACAGGGATTTCCACTGCCACATCTGTCACCCATCATATCACCTCTGTTAGCCTTCTTCCTATCCTTGCACGCACGCACATCTGTCACCCATCATATCACCTCTGTTAGCCTTCTTCCTATCCTTGCACGCACGCACATCTGTCACCCATCATATCACCTCTGTTAGCCTTCTTCCTATCCACGCACGCAGTCACGCACACACACTATACTACACTACAGTACACACCGTAGACTGGTAAGTGCACTCACTCAGGGGATTCTTGTGACTTGCATTAGTTTCTGTCTAAATGCAGTTGGCCTGCTGTCCCACTGGGCAGCCAGTCAAATAGGAAATACCATTCTATAGAGAGGAGAATATACTGTAGCTTCGTAGCTAGCCAGCCTGCTGCCTGCCTTCACTGAGCGTATGTCCTACTCTCAGCATTGCAGCCAAGGCTTGGTATAAGTGACTATTTACACAGGCAATAGTAGAATTTGGGATGGAAATGATTAGTTAGACATTTGTGGCCGTGGGAAGACAAGAAGTTGGAACTAACAGGCGATCCAACATTCTGTCATTAAGTAATAACTTTAACAATGAAGCTGTTAGTAGTGTCTTTTCAAAGGAATCTTTCATTTATTTATTTTTAAAGATTCGTTTTTGGCTTTTCGTCCCTTTATTGATTGTTACAGTGAAGACGGACAGAGAGAGGGGAAGAGACATGCAGCAAAGGTCGTCATGAACGGGACTTGAACATGCAACGCACTGTCAGGCCAGAGCCTATAGAGCGTCGCAGTCCCGCCCCCTCGAGAGACCCGGAAAATAAATCGCCGTTCATTTTCCTCATAGGCATTTCTTAAAGTATTTATTTAAAGACGGTTACGCCGCGGACAAAGCCAACTCTGATCGTGACAAATCATGACAATGAACACAATATTTTGGGCCGATCAAATCATTAGAAAGAAGAAAATAAAGGCACGAGACAACACTATTTGTTTTGTTTTTCTTCTTATAAATTATTTGATCGGCCCAAAACATTGTGTTCATTGTCATGATTTGTCACGATCCGAGTTGGCTTTGTCCGCGGCGTAACCGTCTTTAAATAAATACTTTAAGAAATGCCTATGGGGAAAAATGCATTGGGTTTCATTTCCTGGGCCACTCGTTGTTCTGAAAGGGGGAGGGACGCTCTATATGTGGCATGGGCCTGGACCAGTCATTTTATTTTATTTTATTATAATTAAATGAAGTAGAACAGGCTTGCAAGCTTGTGGCTCGGTTGTTATTATACGTTACTCTACTAGGTTGATCATGCAATATCTGTCAACAAAGCACGTAAAATATCGACCTTTTAAGTCGAGGTGTAGACTGCTAGAATGTCCTTAGTTTAGCGAAAAGATTGTTGTGAGCATGTCAGTGAGTCATACTGTATGTATCAACTATCAACAATGTTAACTGGAGGTATGGTTGATGGTGGTATTGTGGCTGAGAAGTATTAAGGATACTTCTGGAAAGATGACCCTGGTGCTAAATTGGACAATATTGTGATATGAGAGTAGATATCATCTGGGATTTAGGATATCGCATAATATCATATAAATGCAAGTTATACGTGCAAGTCTTTTCCTGGTTTTAATCCAGCCCTATTTTATATATATTTTTTAAAACTTTTGCAAAATACCACATCTAGAAACTCACACTGCGTCACATGATCACAACACGATGCTTAACAAATTGTCACAGTTGAGTATGACATTAATTACTGTCACAATATCAAAGTACTTGGTAAAAAATATTTTGTCCTGCTATCGCCCATCCCTAATGCTAGTGATGCGGTTGGAAAATCATACATACTTAACTGTACACAGTAAAATCCTCATCAACCTATTTTTACACTCTTGTTTTGTATTGTAGGCTACACTACAGGACAGGTTTAACTAGTGGAGGACAGTCCAGGTCCGTATAGCTTCTCTATCACTATGCTATACCAGCCACCAGATCAACAACCATTGTCTGGACTGGAGACATCTGTTTAAAAACAATCATGTTTGATTTATATAATAGAACTGTTGCTGGTGAATTTCAGAATTTCCCATCTGCCACTGTGGCTGGTTGATAAAAATGTTAGTTTCCTGTCATCCTTGTGTGTATGTTGTGTTTATGCTATGAGAGACAATCTGTGTCCTCAATTCCTATACAACAGTCAAAGCTTCCATTGTTGGCATGTCGACGTGGCTTGATTCTAGGCTTAAAATAATTTATATAAATATTTTTGTAAATCTCTATGAGAAAAATGAGTGGGTTCAAAAAACCACACCCACTGCTATGCTCTATATATTATGCACCTTACCCCCCCCCCCCCCCCCACTCAACCATAGCAAAACGCCCTCTGCATGCATCATGTGCATATACTGTACACATACTGTATATGACATACTGTACATAGTACACATGCGTGCGTGCACACATGTCACTCGGCAGCGTCTCTGATAACCATATTCGTTCACACGAAGGTGGTCGGCACTAGCTTTGTCTCTGTATATGGTGGCTCAGACAGTACAACACGGACAATACACACACAGTCACACACCCACACACACACACACACACATACACCAAAGATTTTGCGATTCCCCTATAGAACAAAGACAATGGCAGTGATTCAGTTTATCATAACAAAAAAAAAATATGAATCTTTTTTTCCCCCCTTTTTTTTCTTTACATTTACATTACTGTACATTCAACATAATATTGCCTGCATGGTTCCTGTATGTGTTTTTACTTTTGAGTTAAAACTGCACTATGCAACTTTCTGCCCAGACTTCGACCATAGTAGACTCCAGTCCAATCAGTGCCATTTCAATTTCCAGCATTGTCAACGGGCCTGAGTTCAACTGTTCCATGTGTTTCTCAGACTTGTTATTGTGTCTCTGCCTTGTCTGTCTCTCCATCCATCCGGGCCTCCGGCGTCCGTCCATCCGTCTGCATGCGTCCGCAGTGGGACAGGCAAGGGGTTGAGACACTAAAAATAAAAGATTGCTTGTCCTCGCTTTCTCACTCCTTCAGCTGTGTTGTTTTATTAGAGTGTTTCCCTCTGTTTCTTTCTCGCTTATTCTCTCTCCCCCTTCCCTCCTTCTCTCTCTGGTCTATTCCATCTCTCTTGCTCTCCCTCCCCTTCTCGATACAGCCAATTAAATCCATTTCAGAATCCTTTGTTTGCGTGATAAGACTTGGCTACCAGTGCCTACCACTGCAAAGTCGGCTTCAACAACCATTTCAATGAGAAAGCACAAATTGTGTGTGAATAGCAGTTGTCAATCACCAAGTTTGAAATTCAAACTGTGCATTGCTCTCTCTCTATCCCCACTGGCCTTTCTCTCTTTCTGTTTGATTTGGAATCTAGCCACTGAAAGCAAAAAATAAGGAATTCAGAAGGCTGACCTCTCAGACCTCAGCCTGTATAAAATAAAATAATAACCTGCACACCGTCTACACTTGGGCAACGTTTCGGTCAATCAGGCTGAAACTGTACTGATCTGTTCTAGGGTGGGTGCCTGGGTGGTGGTGATTGTCTTGTTTGTGGTGAGTTTGGAGTCTGAAACGGCTCGGGGCAGGGGCTCTCTCTTTCTCTCTCCGTCTCCCCTTCTCTTTCCGTCACTGACTGTCTCCTGTCTTGTTTTCTCTTCATCCCTCACTAGTACTCCATGTCTCACTCTACCCCCGAACTGCTGTGAAAAGTTAAAGGGAGGCTCCTCTCCTGCAGGGCAGTGGAAAATCCAAACCACCTGTTGTGTAGTGGCACATACTGTACTGTAGTGTAGATCACACATGCACACACATACAGTAGCACACAGACACACTCACATATTGACACGCATGCACGCACGCACACACACACACACACACACACACACACACACACACACACACACACACACACACACACACACACACACACACACACACAGTACACACACGATGCATACATTGATAGACACGAACAGAGATTACTTGGTGTAATTGGAGAGTTTTTATGGTTGTAATGTGGTCTGTTAAACATGAGGCGGAGCGTGGTTGATTCCTGCAGGAAAACACACAAGCACACACTTAAAAAGTTAAAATCCACACATATATGTGCACACACACACACACACACACGCACACGCACACACACACACACACAGTCAAGCCAGTCTCCTCACCATAGGAGCCTGCTATGATAATAGTCTCAAACAGGTGAAGTAATCCAAATCATATATTTCAGCAGGTCTATGAAGGCAGCTGGACCATAACTCAATAAGGTTTACAGCACAACCGGGGCTTGCTAGGCAGATTCATAGCCATGTCAACATTTTCGTTTGTTCACATTGGAAGAAAATAATCCCCCCCACACCTCCAAATGTGCACCAAGAATCTGGACAATAGACACTTGCATACCATATGGCTGATAGGTGCATAAATCCAGCAGTTATTCTGATGTCGTTCACGTTATCAGACTCATTTGCTTTCATGTTGAACGGCCTGCGAGCACGTTTGTGTCCGCAAGAACAAGGGAGCGTTTTAAGCCATATAATGCCGCACAGTAAATGGGGGATTTTCGAGAGTCAGTCAGGGCTGTTGGATTAGCAGGAATTATGATTTCATAGATCTGTATTCTGTTTGTCTGATCTCCTTAAGCTCCACTCAGTCACTAGGGAAATGCACAAGGACACAAACATTTATGGGTTATGTTACAATGTTACAATCATCTATCTCTGATAGCCATATTCGTTCACACTACGGTGGTCGGGACTAGGCTTAATCTCTGTATATGGTGGCTCAGACAGTACAACAGGGACAATACACACACACACACACACACACACACACACACACGGCCCTTGGCTAGTGTCGCCTGTTGGTTTATAGAAAGATGGGCGTGGAGGCAGGTAATTGTGGAGCGCTGTAATTACATGCTACCTCAGACTGAATTGAATTCATGTTGACATCTCAACATGTTTGTTGACAGAAGAAGTCGTTTTGTGGGGGACCGGTGTGGGGAGGTGGTGGGGGTTGACTGCGCCTATAAACGAAACGCCGCTGCCTGCAGTGTCACCACCGGTGCGTCGTGTTGGAGGCCAAGGGAGTGCCACATGTGCCTGCCTTTCGCCCTGTGACGTTGCTGGCCAGAATGTTTTTTGTGTGCCCGAGGACGCTGATCTGTGTTGGACCAGATGGGTTCAGCCTACAAATATATAAAAGCTGTGTGCTCTGACTCAGCCAACTGAGCTGGCCGAAATGTAATAATGATCAAAATCTACAAGTAACTTGTAACACTTGTTAGTAAGTAAAAGTACTGGAAATTGGAAATAAATTCCTCAAATTTGTACAGTACTCATAAGTAAATACTACTTAGTTACTTTACAGTACACCACTGCATCCCATTCCCAGCAGAGGCCTGTAACCTTACTGACACAGCAGGAGGGCCAAGAGGCTGACAGAGTAGGAGAGAACAGGTCCTGGTTGATACAGGGTTCAACGGGGAGCACAAGTGGGTCCACTCATCTCTCTGGGCAGGGAAACTCACTGTAGTAGTGGTGGTCCTGGATAATGGAAGCTGTCGGTCAATATTGTCTGACTTATATTCTCTGACTCATTTTGAGTATCTTTTTTTTTCTGGACTAGGGATGCTCCGATCAGGTTTTTTGCGACCACCGATTTTTTTTCTCATGAAAATTTGAATATTTCCAAAATGATTATATGTAAAAAACCCACGTCCAAACTGTTCCTCTGTGTGTGGGGAGGAAGGGGAGAATGATTAGGCCTGTCACAAAATTATATATATCTGATTGACATTTATACCACTTAAATGGTGTAAAAGATCCGGTTTCTCCAGATAGGGTAAATTGCTGATCACTGATCGGAGTGAATATGGGCCGATATACAGCCGATCACCGATCGTTGGCCGATTATTGGAGCATCTCTATTCAGGACTACTGTGTGAAAATAGTTGATTCTAGCTGAAGTTGAGACTCCATGTATGCATGACGAATACAGCTGTGATTGAACTGTACACGGTGAAATCTGAGTTCAATTAACACTCAGGATTTTACAGTGATTTTACATAACAGCTAACATCACAAAGATCCATCATTGTACAAAATGATTCTCATCTCTCTCATGGAAGGGAGACTGAAACTGCCGTTGGTTCGTGTGTACCAGCCTTTGTGTGTGTGTGTGTGTGTATGTGTGTTTGTGTCAGCGCAGGTGTATCGGATGTCTATTATACACCTGTCAGAGGCGTCATCCCAGCTAAAGTGGTTTGAGGGAGTTTCACCTCTGCTCCGTTCACTAACTACAGCTGTTCCTGAAGGATCCGGTTCCCGCCTCGCAGGCTAAAGCAGTCTTTGTCCCTCTCTCTCTCTCTGGTTATGTGTACGTCAATGTACAGAGTTTCCACTAGAATAGAGTACAGCGCTGGTTCTCAAGGCAGAGTTTAGTTTTGGTTGCCGTTCTGGACCCATATGGATCCATTTTGACACTCTCAGAGTAAATAAACACTCGTTTTATTGTGTAGCAGTGCTTGTAATATTCTCACTGGTGGCATCACGGTTAAATGAAAACAAAGGAAACACTGTGTGTGTGTGTGTGTGTGTGTTTGTGTGTGTGTGTGTGTGTGTGTGTGTGTGTGTGCACGTGTGCACGCCAAATTGTAACAGAACAGTGTGTGTCTGTGTGCTGTCCTCCACTGCACTTTCAATATACTGTACGTCAGATGGTCTTAGCTCTTAAAAAAGAAACCTCATCATTTTGACTTGGTGTCTCTGTAACTTTGCCCTCCTGCTACTGCTCTCCACATCAAACACACACACACACACACACACACACACACACACACACACCCCTCCAGCTTGCCATCCATTATAATGTGAAACGCTTCCACGTCATCTCTAATGGGACCAGTGGCAGTTACCCAGCCACCACATCAAAGCCAAATAATCCTCCACTCGCCCCTCCTTAACACGCTGCCCTCAGCTCCGACCCAAGAGCCTCTCCATTGGGTTACAGTTGAGCCGGCTTGGCTTCCCCATCAGCTGGGCCCCATAACCATCAGCGCCCCTCCCTCCCTCCCTCCTCCCCTGGGGGCAGTTGAAAAACTCTGTCCAGAGGCGGGAGGTGTCGGGATGAGGATATGGGTAAGTCAGGTTAATAAGACCCCATGAAGGGCTGTCGTTCCTGGGGGGAATCCACAGATTCCCAGAGGTCTGGAGATGGGATCGGCGGGCCTTTGTTGTGGGAAGAGTGGCTGGGTTTGAAATGTCAGACGGCCTCCAGGGCGGGGTGGAATAGAGGACTTCCTCATCTGTCTTTCTGTTTCATCGCCTCATCGTCGGTGAATCAATCAGTTGTTGCATGATCCTTACTGCCGGCTCTCCTTTGTCTGCCATCCTTCATGCGGTCTCATTCTGTCTCTCTCTTCCGCTCTCTCTGTCCTATAAAAGCCAAGCAAAGACACTGGTGAAACACTGGTGAGGACATGTGGACTGACAGATTGTTTCCTAGCGGTGTGTGCATATGCGTTTGTCCTGGCACTCAGTCCCATCCTGGGGTTTTTAGAGAGAGAGACACAAACGGACTCTCTCCCTCTGACTCACACACACACACACACACACACACACACACACACACACACACACACACACACACCCCCACACTCGACAGTAGCATAACTGAACATCCATATAAACTTGGTTGGAACCTCCTCCGGCCTCCTCCCCTCTCTAGGGGAGAGCAGTACACACTGGCTCCCACACACAGCTGTGGTAGATGGCCTCTGGATGATCTCGGCCTCTACTCTCTCTCGCTGCCTGGCGAATTCAAACATGATTCAGAATCATCCATTCATTGTTATGTGGCAACATGTCATGAGCAGAATGATCACTCAGTACTGTTACATTAATATCAGATATCAGTCTATATTTCAGACCATATCAGTCAAAATACAGAGACATGCATATACCGTAGAAGCAAACCACTGGCCTATACTGATTGCACACTTAATAACCCAAGAATATTTATACAGGTGGGGAATATACAGTACAGTATATCCACACCCACTCCAGCTAGAGCCTGCTTGGGAAGGTTCTCGGGTCGATCCTCCACTCCCCCTGGGGCCCTGGATTAGTGTCAAAGTGTCCTTGAGGACCATTCATACCACATTCATACCAGCTCATACAGTATACAGTTAGGTTTAAGCACTGTTCTATCCCCTCCCCACATGTATAGTACCTGTCACTGGTAAACCCCTGCAGCTGTTCTGTGGATGGATGGGATAGTGTAGACAAACATGCGTCTACTGGCCAGCTGCTTCTATTCACTTGACCGTGTCTCATTGGTAGGACCTGTGAAAAGCAACACACTATCCTCCCCAGTTAAACTCCTGTGCTGGCTTCCCACTTATAAGCACATTGTTGAAGCCTCTGGAGGTTTGGAGGTTGCAGTAGTTCATATATTGTGATTTTCCTTTTTCTCTTGCGTTAATTGCTCAGACTTTGCATGCTGTCTGAGCATCTGTGTGTATTTTGAGTCTTGGACCAGCTGACTCCAGGGGCCTTCTTTTGGGGTTTCCTGGGATTTCTTGGTAGTTGGGTACAAACAGGGGACACGCATGCAGTCTTTTTATGTGATGCTGTGTACCCTCATTTCACATTTACACTCACAGTCTTTCTCTCTTCCTCTCCTTTCTCTAAGCACATCTTCCTATGCCTTTTGTAAACCCATTCTTCCTACCTCGCTACTTTACTCATACAAGAGGTGTTGAGCTCTCCCTCTCCCTCATACCTAAAACCTTAATTCCCCCCCCTTCCCTGGTCTCCTCTTTCTCCTTTCTCTCTCTTCAGCGTCCATTCTGAGAGGGTGTTTAGGAATGGGCAGCATGTGGTGGAGTCTGACAAGTCAAACACTGGGCACAACAGAGAAAGGAGCGAGAGGCTAATTCCTCTTGGCAACCAACACACACACACACACACACACACACACACACACACACACACACACACACACACACACACACACACACACACACACACACACACACACACATCAGATCCTGGGTCAGCCTGGCTGTCTCTGTCTCCTCGGTGGTCTGACCATTCTGCCGACCGTCACACCTCACTGGCTCCATAGAGAAGAGAGAGAGAGAGCAAAAGAGAGGAGAGGAAATGAGAGGATAAAGTAGCGGGGCTTGAGAACGGGAGGGGGGCTGAATAGAGGCCATTTGATTAAAAAAAGGAGGTGTGAATGAAGGCGGTAAAAGACTGTGGCAGAGAGAGAACTCTAGAAGTTGGCACACCAATGTTCAGGTAGTAGTGGGCCGAGTATAGAGCCTAAGTTGAATTTTATTGTCGGCTATAATGTTGTAACGTCGTGGCTTCTGTGGAAGCCACATGACTGCGTGCAGTGTGCACTCAATCTTGTTTAAAAAAAATGTTTTTGCTGTCATGAAGAAATACGTCACTACCCACAATCCTAGAGATTAGTAGTTGGTTCCTCTCTTCTTTTTTTAATGAATAGAATAAAAGGTTTTATGGATTATGGATCATGTTCACTGGTTGGCTTCATTCCAGGGGTAAAAACTAAAAACCATTCTATTGTGTTGCCCTCCTGGCCAGGTACCTCTTAAAAGAGATCTCAATGAGGTTTTTACCTGGTTAAATAAATAAATACAAATCTATAAGAATTTTCTGAAATGTCTATTAAACAATGAATGGGAAGTGTGTGTGTGTGTGTGGTAAATGGTGCATTTATATAGCGCCTTTATCCAAGGCGCTTTACATAGATTGTGCATCAATTCACCCATTTACACACACATTCATACACTGATGGCGGCAGAAACCATGCAAGGCACCAACCAGCACATCGGGAGCAATTTGGGGTTCAGTGTCTTGCTCAAGGACACTTCGACACTAACTCTGGGGGAGCCCGGGTTCGAACATGCAACCTTGCGGTTTATACCATCCAGCCACTCTACCCCTGAGCCACCGCCGCCCTGTGTGCGTGCAAAGCGTGTGGACACTTTTGTAAAGCACCTTGAATTGACCTTTACTTTACTTGTGTATGAAATGTGGTATGCTATAGGAATAAGGGTCAGTGCGTAAAGCGAGGATAGGTTGGGGGAAGTGGGAGATCAGGAGGCAATAGGAGAGAGAGGGACGAGGGGAAGTTAATGGTAAACAAGCACTAACGACATAACGGGGTGTGTTAATTGGTCTGGGCTGGGTGTATGTGTGTATGAAAGAGAGAGTTTTCATTAAGGAAAACAGCTGGCTATGCAGCTTCTTAAGACCAGGGACTGTGGGGTCGTAGGGTGCCCCTTAACTGGCTTAGCCCTACACACACACACACACACACACACACACACACACACACACACACACACACACACACACACACACACACACACACACACACACACACACACACACAGTCACACACACACACACACACACACACACACACACACACACACACACACACACACACACACACGCCCTGTCTCCACACCATATGGGGACCCACCCCAGTAGGCCTTTCATGTGGTTGCTGACTGGGAAGGGAGCAGAGGAGAGGGGAGGGGAGGGGAGGGGAGGCCTTTTTGGGAGCTCAGCTGGGAGTTCACACTATGCAGCCCGACTTCGGCTGGGCATGATTCCTCTCTTCAACTCTTCCTCTACTCATCCCTTTGTCTCTGGAGAAACTGATATGTTGCCTAAGACTCTGAGATTTTCGGGGGGTATATGTTATTCTGGGGGGAGTGAAGCAACCGCCTGGTTTGTGGTTTGCGTTCAACCCCGATAGTTTTCCATTCTCCTCCAGAGGCAGGGTGGAGTGTTTGGGTGTAGTATGTTAAGTTTTGCCACATGTGTGGTTAAGCAATTAAAGGAAGCCTTCCCAATCCTTTCTTGAGGCATCCATCCTCGCCCTCGCCTGCATGGGCGCACGCAACACTGATGTAATACAATTGGATGGGCATTAGCTTAGGTTCCATTATCTAACTTATTCTGACCATCCATGGCCCATGTGGGTTTGTGCGCTGGAAAAGAAAAGAAAATACCCTGCCAAGGAGGAATTCATTGCGGTCCATTCTAACAACATAATCGGTGCTAGTTTCTGGGCCAAGCTGCAAAGCTCCAACTTGTCCTACTAAAGAATGCAGAACTTGTCCCAGTATTATAATTCAAATGTTTGTGCTGCTGTTTTTTTTTAAGGAGTTGTTACATGCCATCGCTGTCGAGCAGAAGCCGAAAAAAAGAACCTGTGTTTTGTAATGGATCCAATGCTTGTGACTGGCTCTCGTTAATATACCTTTCATTGGTTAAATATTTATAAAACCCACAGACACAACCTGGAATCCCTATCTTGGGCATGTCATAGCCTAGGTGACATATTTTTTTTTCAAGCAGATCTACAAGCTCTCATCGCGACACGTACATTGTGAGAATGGAGATTGGCTGTTTTCGCTGACACTGTATTGACACTGTTGACAATGAAACATCTTTTTGAAAATCTAAAAGATGAAATATTGACTGAGGAAATACAAGGTTTATTCACTGTCTCACTCACATCTGGAGAGAAGCGCTGACGGCCAGCTAGCCGCACACAAAACCACTTAAACCCTCTATACTTAGTAAAACGGACCTGTTGCAACTGTACTTTTTTCACTCTACACCAAATAGATTGGCTATTTTTGGCAAATGTTCCCCGGAGATGATGGGGTTCAAGTGGGTTTAACTGTTCTTTTCTCTTCTGATCACTGACATGCTTTGCTTACTTTGACCCACAAGGAGTGTCAAAGACGTGTGCCAGTGCTACTATTTGTCTGTCTGTCTGTCTGTCTGTATCTCTCCTCACCATCAGCCTGACTCACACACACAGAAGGCCATTGTGTGAATTGAGGTCCACCAGACATCAGTGGTATGTCCTGGGCAGCTTGAAACATTCTAAAACACACACACACACACACACACACACACACACAGACACAGACACACACGCACTCATACACAGAGATCTACAAGCTGAGATTGTAGGTCGACTTCTTTAGCCCAAGCAACACCAAAGGGTCGGGTTGGGACAAAACGGTTTTTAAGGTAGACTACACCAATGCAACTCAATGAGTTGCAAAAAACATGTTGTCCCAACCCGACCCTTTGGTGTGGTTTGGGCTTTAAACTTACTATTGTAATTCATTTTTACATAGTTTCTTTGATTTTGTTGAAATATACTTTTTACTTACTTAGGCCCGTCGCTCCCAGTGGAGCATAGGCCATCAACGACTCTTCTCCATCCCATACGGTTTTGGGCTTTCCTTTCCGCCTCTCCCCAGCTGATTCCCTGTCTCTTCAGCTCCGCCTCAGTGTTGTACTAGCTGCCGGTTTCCTCAGAGTGTGGCCAATCCATCCCCACTTTCTCCTTAGGATCTGTTTCTCCACTGGCTCCTGACTCCCTTTCCTCCAGAGGCAGAGTTCTTCACTTCTGATTTTGTTTGGCCACCAGATCTTGAAAATGCGCTTCAGACAGCTGTTAATGAATGTCTGGATCCTCTGCAATGTCCTCTTAGTCGTCCTCCACGTCTCTGAACCGTAGAGCAGTATAGATTTGACGTTGGAATTGAAGATACGCACTTTGGTTGTCAAGGCTATCTGTTTAGAGGACCAGATGTTCTTCAGGATGATGAAGGCTGCTCTAGCTTTACTATATTCTAGCTGTGACATCGCTCTCTGTTCCGCCCTGCCTATCTAAAATGCTGCCGAGGTAGATGAAGGAGTCGACTGCCTGAATTGGTTTGTCGCCTACTGTAATTGGGTTATTGTTCTGGGTGTTGATTGACATTATGTTGGTCTTCTTCTGGTTGATTCTTAAACCTATACCCAGGGATGTATTTGCCAGCCTGGTTGTCTTGTCCTGCATCTGCTGGTGATTGTGTGACAAGAGAGCCAGGTCATCCAGTTGTGTCCATAGGGCCCACTGTATGCCGTTTCTCCTACCTGCCGTGGTGGTCTTCATGATCCAGTCAATGACCATTATGAACATGAAATATAGGTCTATGCAATTATTTAGATTTATGTTTCTGAAATTCTTTGGGGTTTTTTTCCTCCCCCCAAATCTCTCTCAAAACAATTTGAACACATTTTCTTTTTACCGGCGACCCATAAAAATGGGTCCGTAACTCAGTGTTTGGGAAACAATGCTCTATAGTACATGTTTGGCCTCTGGGTCACTGGGCTACTGGTAATTGAACCAGGGTAGATTTCCATACTGTCACACAGTCATTCATAGTTCCTAGACTTCCTTGTTCACAGATTTAGCATCACATCTACCATGCTTTGCATGATTCTCCACACACACACACACACACACACACACACACGCACACACACACACACACACACACACACACACACACACACACACACACACACACACACACAACCTGAATGGAGTATTATACCTGTTTTTTTGTGTGGGTGGTGAATGGTGATGATCTCATTTCCCTCTGGTGTATGTTGTGACTCAGTTTGTCTTTCTGTCTCCATGCATGTATACAGTATCTGATGCCCCCTCCAGCAAAAAGCTCTGCTATCGTCCTCTCTGGTTTGCCTGGTCTGAGCTGTCTCTTTAACTGTTCTGACTTCATTTACCTTCCCTTCACGCTTTCATTCAGAAATCTCAGAAACCTCACTCTCAGCAGCAGGAGAGTACACTCGCTAGTTTGAATCTTCCGTCGATTTCCATGCACTAAATGGAATCCTCCTCAGCTCCTCCACACCTGACCTGAACCTGGTACTTAATAACCTCAACCCAACCACAATTCTACACTGTAAAAACTCTGTGTACATGATGGAGCCAAATGGACCCGTGTACAGGTCTTATTTGGTTCCACTGTCAGAGTTAAATTCACGCTTTTACAGTGCAGACAGACGGATAATGTCCTCATTGTGGAGGCCCGAGGGTTGTAGCCGTCATACTAAAATAGAAACACACACACACACACACACACACACACACACACACACACACACACACACACACACACACGTTGCCGTGTTCAGTGTTCAACACCAACCGTGTGAGCAGACAGACACAGTCTCAGCTGGCTGTGCCTTTGTGGCTACTGTGTCCTACTATTATGTGTGGTGTTTTGGTGACATTAGTGTTAGCAGCCTTGTGCTGTCACTTACCTGTCACAGGGCTGTGCAGAGACTGTGCAGACACGCAACTCTCTCTCACTCACTCACTCACACACACACACACACACGCACACACACACACACACACACACACACACACACACACACACACAGTCACCCTTTTTTGTCACCCCCACCCTTGGGGTCTGTTAGGCCCGATTTATGCAGTGCGATCTTGTAGATGTGCTATTTTCGTTTGTGCGACAGTCCGGCGTGCAACCAAGTCTAAACCAGCCATTTGATGAAATGATGACGCCGGTTGTGTGAGTGATCGTCTGTATGTGTCTGTCCACCCACTACAGCGTGGGAATGGTGGGAGATGTTTTTAGGCTCCATCAGTTCCCAGCCCGATCAAACGTCTTGCAGGATTCTGTGGCTGCCGCGCGATGCCAGACTAGAACACTCATCCTCTGTGATGTGCTTGGATGGATGTGTAAATCTACTATGTGTGTTGTGTTTGTGTTTGTTTAATTGTTTATGACGGAAATAATGGAAAATGGATGACTTTTCAGATTTTTCTCATGCTGTTAATTATGTGCATACTACACGTAGTACTGTGAGAAAGGAGATGGATGCACTCGCACACACGTACGCACGCACACACACACACACACACACACAGTCACACACACACACACACACACACACACACACACACACACACACACACACACACACACACACACACACACACACACACACACACACGGTGACAGTGAAGCTGAGATGAGAGCCTTGTGGCCATGAGTCTCCTGCTGAATCTGACCCCAGAGAGACGCCTCGGCCACAATACCGCGGCTTCAAAAACTATGTGTCGACGTGTGAGTCCACCATGCCTGACTTTGTGTGTGTGTCAAAAGTAAAACGTATACACAGCTAAATCCAGAGTGTTAACCTAAATCTGAGGGAGTAAAAATTTACCCTGGGCTGGTCCCTTGCTTAATTTAAACACTCTGGATTTTACTGTGTACTTTCAGATCGTCGGCCTGTCCAGCATCTCTCATGGTCTGTGGTTTTGGGGACTGTTTACTTACTTTGCCTCCATTGTTTCCTGACACATTTCACATTTCTCTCACATTTCACATTCTACCACTCTGTCCTCATGTCATGGTGTGTTGTGCGTGTGTGTTTGTATGTGTGTCAGTGGGTGTACTTGGCCTGGGTTAAATATGGTCGAGTTGTCTCACTCAACTGCTTTTTTCTCTTTCCGTCAGCGAGGGATTGAGGGATCACTGGGGAGACGTGGGAAATGGACGGAGGGAGGGAGAGGATGGGGAAGAGGACAGACGGGAAGAAAAGCGAAGAGGGAGGATATGCTTATTCTGCCTGCACGCTGTGTGCAGGGACTGGTGGAACTCATGCCCCTGTGTGTGTGTGTGTGTGTGTGTGTGTGTGTGTGTGTGTGTGTGTGTTGTGGTTTATTGCACATAGCAGACTGTTTGGCATGCAGCCACTGACAGACTGACAGAGAGAGAGAGAGAGAGGGGACAGAGGTAGCGAGGGAATGTGAGAAAGGAAGAGGTCTGGACGCACATTCAGATCTGACCAGGGAGGCTGGGGAAAGTATGGTCAGATTAACCTGGATTAATTCCACCTGTGAGTAAATGAATAGATGGATGACAGAATGAATGGATGAATAAGGGGGAAAGACGGAATGAAAAGGAGATGTGTGAAGGGTTGAGGCAAACCAGAGGAGTTGAAGAGTGCTTACTCAGCCAAGGGAGTGACTCTAAAGACAACACATGAAGAATTAGGCTGCATTTGCAGCCTAGGTGCACTGACCGCTAAACGCCAGCGGCCCCACTGTAATATCTTTGTATTGTTTCTCTTGTTGTTGCCCGGCCCACCTCGCATGTTATGTTCTGTCTCACTTTCTAGCTTCATGTTAATTAATTTTGTTCTTGATTCACATCTGGTCCTCTGTTTGCAAAGCTGAACTCTGTCATACTCAATTTAACCATCGGACCCTGGATCACTGACAACGTTTTCCCAGCATCCTGTGCAGGATGGCGAAGGCTGTCATACGTACATCCCGTTAGCTCTGTTCCATTTCCTGGCCCCTTTCCCCTGTTTTCGACTGCTCCCCCCCCCCCCCCCCCCCCTGATGCCACCCACTTCTCCGCTCATCAGACCCAGAAAGAGGAAACGCTCTTTCCTCTGACACACCGCTCGTCCACTCCGTGTCACCGGTCACAGGACGTGACCCATCCTTCACCACTGGTTCCTGTTGGGTTGGAAAAAGTAGCAAACAAAATAAAATGAAGAAAGAAAAGTAACTACGTAGACTGATGGAGATGGATGATTTGGCAAGGGAAAGGAATAGTCTGAACCATAATCATATATATATATCATAACTCTGCTCGCTGCTCCGCGAGTTATGATTATGGCCAACAACTGGAGGGCCGTCATTGTGTTATTCACACACGTTGAACCCCATAATTAACCGCGCTTCACAGACCTTAATCAAAGCTTATGTTTGTGACCACCTTCAATACAAATCTGCCTCAGAAAACACAAGCGCTATAGCAAGAAAACACTCAATTTAGTTCCAACCCATCTCAAGTGTTTTTTCCCCCCTAAATTGAATCAAGCCCTGTTTGTCTAGCCTTTTATTGTTGAGTGGAACATTTAGTGTTGTTCAGTAAGGCTGAGTGCGGCTTGAAAGCCCTCCGTAATCACATCACGTTGGAGAGATCTTTGTGTGTTCAGTCAGATGGAGAGATGCCGAGAATAAAAGGGAGAAAAGTGATGGAGGGAAAATGGTGGACAAAGAGAGAGGGGTTAGAGCTGGAGGGCGGAGTCAGAAACTTAAGGGAGACGAGGAAGTAGAAATGGGAGGCCTGACTGGGGAGGTGTGATGCGAGAGAGAGGTGGAATGGGAGAGTCACAGGATCGAGAGAAAAAGACAAAAGCACAGGCCGGGCTGGTACAGCAGGTGTGGTGTGTGTACCACTATTCTTTAATTTTCTTCAGAAATTCAACCGCATTAGCCATATTCACGTAGGGGCCATTTTGCACTTACATCATACTCAGGCCAGTGGTTGGGAAACCCCACCTGGTGCACAATATGGGTCAGATTCACACTTTAAGTCGTACCGCCAAAACTCAGTGTGTGTGTAAGTGCATGGCTGCCCATGTGCCGATGCCCCCCTTGATAATTGAAAGGGGTCTAAGGACACATTTGAGGAGGGTATGGGCCGCGCCCCCACCGCCCTGGCAACAACAAGCCCCTGGCAGATAGCATCCACATCACCGTAGCAACCCTGGGCCAGGGGTCACTGGTTAGGGCCCCCGTGAATACCCCACTGATCCCTCGCCACAACCATCCTCTCTGTCCTGACAGCTCTTTGATTGGACAATGCCTTGTGTGGGCTCCGCACACGTGCAGTGAGGCGGCACAGACGTTTGCCGTGTGTGGAGGGATTTGTGTGTGTGTCTGTGTGTGTGTGTGTGTGTGTGTGTGTGTGTGTGTGTGTGTGTGTGTGTGTGTGTGTGTGTGTGTGTGTGTGTGTGTGCGTGTGCGTGTGTGCGCGCGCATATGTGTCAGTGTCAGCAGCATTACACTGAATGATGTGTGTGTTCTGACTTCTGAAGTCATGTTCATGGCACCAGTGTTGTTGGGGACAAACTGTGTGCCATGGTAGCTGCAGTGTTAGCACATGTGTAGTCCATGGGCCATGGCACAGGGTGGATGGCGTCATGCCTGTTAACGGAATTAGGATTTGGCTCCGAAAGCACAGGGAGAATCCCCCCTATGCAGCAGGTATGTGTGTGCATTTTCCTCAGTGCAAAGGTTTCATTTTTGCCAAAGCCTCAATATTGTTAATGTGACAATATAATTGGTATTGATATTTTTGAGTGAGGTTATTCATTGTCATTAATTTCACTCGGCTACAACAATCTAATAAGCTAAGAACATTCTATCACTTTAATGCAAGTCATTAGTCACACACTGTTTAAAAATAGAGACAAATGTGTGAACTTTGTAATAGGTGAAAAACAGAGAGTGAGACAGACTAAAAGACTGGGTGGATACTCAGTGTTGTGGAGGCTTTGACGTCGTCTTTCTTTGATTGGGCTGCTGGCTTGTAGTAAAGTGAAGCACAGCCCGGCAGTAAGCTGGTTAACAGACTGGGTGGAAGTGATAAAAGTGAATGGAATTCAATGGAGTTGCAGAGCGACATTAATCTATATGAATCACTGCAGGTAAAGGACTGTTTTCTGTTTAACTGTTTTGTTGGTGCACTTTCTATTATTGAATCATGATATATATTTTCTGCTTATTAATAGGCTATTACATTTTGTATAGATTAAATGTTGTTTACCAATGGTGGTTTAAAGAGGAAGGTTTAGTGAGAAAAGATATCTTGATCTTTGCCACAAACGGGTAACAAGTAGCTTTCTGGTAGATATTGATGGTTACAATAGAGCTTATGTAATTGTGTTGTTGTGTGTATTTTTCTCCATCAGTGGTGGTGATATATTTTTGTAGCTTGTTGTAATTTAAACGTTGTTGTATATAGTCTACTTAAAAGTACCTTCCTTTCAGAATATATCTGTCATAATCTGGAGCATTCACAACAAAGATGTTTTTTGGTTTTTTTGGGGGGTATATTTTCAATATACTGTACTGGGCAAATAGACATCAAATTAATAATTTCGTGATGGGACCTTGAGGATGATACTCTTGAATATCACCATATTTTGCATTGTGATTTTGTAATGTATCAAGCTCACACATATTAGCTTGTAGACTGGCTATTTTTGGTAAGGAATATATCAGGCTTTATCTTGTTGAGCTGTACTTTTTGGCAAGCAAATAAATTAGTTAGGCTTTACTCAATAATTTATTTAAATTTGCAAATGTGTTGGCCCTGTCAGTGGTGTAAAAAAAAGTATGGCTAAATTCCGTGAATAGCCTACAATGAAGCAGATTATATACATGTAAAATCTAAATCTAAAATCTAAAATCTTTAATAAAATAAATCAATATATCGCCTTGCTTAAAATATAGCACTTTTATTTTATCATGACCCCTGTATCATGTATTGTACCACCCGATTCTTAGCAATACACAGTCCTACTGTCAATAATGTGTGCGTGAGTGAGCGCACGCTTTGCTTTGTTGCAGATGAGGACAGCTCCAAATGATCTGAACAGGCCAATATGCTCTCTCTCTCCTTCCTCATACACACCTACTGTACACACACTGACACACCGCATGGACGAGGTGTAACACTGTGTATTAGCGGTGCAGCACGAGTATTCATCAACACTTTTCCCACTCACCGTTTCCCACTTTTCCCTTTTCCTCTTTCAACCACCCCTCCACCACCACCACATGCACACACACACACACACACACACACACACACACACACACATGCACACGCACGTGTACATGTCTCCATGCTGAAGATTTCATTACCATGTTTATTTTTCTTTTCACATTATTTTACTTCCATCATGATTTATCTACTGGGATGCTCCCCCCATCCCATTCTCTCTCCTTATCTATTCTCTGTCTCTATCTCTGTCTCTATCTCTTTCTTTTACTCACCTTATCTCTCCCTTGACCCTCACACTCCCTTTCTTGCCCTCTCCCTCATTTCTTACCCCCCCCCCCCCCCCCTCTTTTGTCTCGCTCTCCTCTCTAAATCAGTGTTAATCTGAGTGCTGACGCCAAATTGTATGGTTCTATAGGGATTATGAGTTTGAGCATATTCGTTAAAGGTTTTATGGTGGTAGATAAACTGCTGTGCACACATGCATGTGTATGTATTCATGCACCGCATACGCACACACATACATACACACATTCACACTCAATACTTGCCCACAGACTCACGCCATATCGCTGCTGTTTAATCCATCCATCACAGATGAAATGCCAGCAAATGGACTCTTTTCTCCCCCAGACCCCCATTCATTAATTTATTTCATTATACTGTACAATAACCGTCAAAACGTACAACAGCATCTGTATCAGTATCAGTATTTTCATGGCTTTCATGGCTTTGTCTAGAAGACACAGTGCGATAAACTTATGACGAAAGTATCTATTCAAGGCGAGCCTCAACACAATTCTATATAATGTATACTGCTGGTATTATAAACTAGATACTGTAGATTTACAGTACCACAGATACTTAATCTCTCTGTGGACTGTTGTAAAGACATTACTAATGATGACAGATTGTCTGATTAAATCTTTCTGGTGGTTTGGTTTGAAACTGAAACCCCAAACCTTCTCTTAAATGTGACGGGTGGCATTGAACCTTACATTCCAGCACTCTAACCGTCGCCCTGCTCTGCTCTTCTCTCCACATGGCTTGGTCTGGGTCTTGACCTTCACCTGAACTTTACACGAACCCCCTGCCTGTGACCCTGTCCACACAACTCCTGTCCACACATAGGTAAGTACTTGTTTTTGTCTCTGCGCCCTCGTGTGACTAATGTCTGTTGATTTAAAACAGAACATTAATTTAGTATCTGAACATTGCAATAGTCCGCATTATATTCTTTTCAGACATTTCTTTCTCCCCGGAAAGGCCCAGGGTGTTACTGTTTAAGGAGTCAGCCTTCGTAGCGTCCATTCGTGTTCCTCCCCTCTCCTTCATACTAATATCGCAATTTAGAATTGTGACCCTGCAGCTACAGTCGGGGTGGGCGGCGGACGAGGAGGAAGTCAAGCTCATTTCCGGGATGTCAGAGCAGAATGATGGGCCTCAAGCCCCTGGTGAACAGTGTAGCGGGCCCAGCACTTCTGATTTATATATCAGTGATATGTCGAGAGCCAGGGAGCTGCAGGGAGTGTGCGCATGAATTTTGTCAAATGAGGGGAGTGCTATTTACTGAGGAGGTGCATTTTCTTGTGTGTGAGTCTGTGGGGGTGTGTCTGTCTACACTAAAGCGTGACTGGCCCGAGGGGCACGCTCGGCGCTTGCTATGCTACATGGGAGCACAGGTTGTAATGGTGCCTGGAAGTGTGTGACATCTTTAACCTCATTAGTGATTACTCACGCAGTCCCTACAGGCTCCCTCCGAACTGATATACAGTACTGTACTGTAGTCCTCATGCATACACACAACAGTGTTTTTAAGCGGTGCAAGCTGCTTCAACAGCGCAAGCACGTGTGTGTGTGTGTGTGTCTACTCCATGTAGAATGAACACCTACAACTGATTATAATACAAACAGAACAGCACAGCGAACACAGGTCAACACACACCCACACACACACACACACACACGCACACACACACACACTCACACACATGCAAGCTCCTTACATACGCATGCACACAACAGGACGGCAAACGCACACGCACGACGTGTTGTTCAATGAAATAAACTCAACAAAAGGCACCGCTTAATTCACAACTGGTTGTGATTATTGTTATTCTTTCCACTCTGTGTAAAGTTAGCACTCAGGATCTTGCTGTGTATATGCACAAAAAAACAAAGATGGTCACAGATGTCACAGATGTGCATACTGTATGAAGCCACAGTTGCCACACTATGATATCTATTCGCAGAAACTAGAGCTCCAATGCAACTCTTCACCTCGGCCTCAAGTCTTTTCACACAGAGGTGTGCCGACCTGACCCATATCATTGCTATTCACAATGGCTTTCTCTCTCTGGCACTTTAGACGGAACTAAAGTATGAGACCTCTTCGGGACGGACAGTTCAGACCTGGCCTCTTGCTTATTTTTACACGCTTCACGTTTCACCGAGGGTTGAGCCCTTTTAAATAAAAGAAACAGCCATGCTGCTGTGCTGCTTTGTTTTGAGACCATAGGGAAGCAAGGGAATTTGAGTTAAAAAAGCAAAACAAATAAAAAAGCAAGGGAGGTTTTGGTGGGATTCATATTGAGGCCAGTGGAGTACTTGTCGATCCATAAGCAGCAGTAGTGACCACAACACAATGTCTTGGCACTGGGTTCGGTGCTGTTCAGAGTCATCGTCAGTAGACCAGCAGTGGAGTTCAGTTGAGCTCAGCTTGGTTTGTAGTTGTTCACCTCATCTGGAATTCAGTCCAGTGATGGAAAACAGTCCAGAAGATTTGTCAACACTGTGATTTATGGATAAATTACTCATGAATGAATGTCCTGTAGCATTTTTATTTTTTGTGTGTGTGTGTGTGTGTGTGTGTGTCTGTTTGTGACTGACTGTGTGTGTGCGTGCGCGCAACCTCTTGCTCTTTGTCAAAAAGAGGAGAGATTCTTTTTATCACAGATTTATATGTGCTGAGATGAGAATATGCACTGCTTTACGCACCACGTCGCACACGGAAAACTGCAGATCTACAAGCTCATAACAGGTCGCAATGCACAACACATTATGAGCTTGTAGATCTGGTATTTCCAGTGTGGCACGTAACTAAGTATAAATCAGGCTTTAGGTCCCCATTTTACCCATGAAATAAGGTGTGTGTGTGTGTGTGTGTGTGTGTGTGTGTGTGTGTGTGTGTGCGCGCCGTAGGCTGTACTCCAACTCATCATCTCTCAAGTTATTAATTCTCATATTTTCACATAATTTCATGAGCCTGTGGGTGATAATTTAGAATAGATGTACTCTCTCACCCTCTCTCTCTGGATCTCTCTCTCTCTCTTGAGTAACACCTGCCTGACTTTGAATGATGCCACAGCAGGATTCAGTGCACGACAAACAATCGCTCCGTTAATAATTGACAAATCTCAATTAACCTTCTCTTGTTAGTGCTCATTGTCCTCAGAGTAGCCGGGTAACTTTATACTACCAGACTAACCCAGGGGCTGCAGCCAAACTGTCTGTTGAACTTTTAGCCCTTTAAAGAGCCTTACCCAAAAGCAGCTTGGACATTAATACTGCAGTTATATTATATTAATGTTTCAAAGATCATCTCGTCATCTGAAATCCAACAGTTTACTGCCATTGAGATCATCTCGTCATTTCAGGGTTTTCATTGATTACGTTATCGCGCTCTTTGCCAACGTATGATTGGCTCTGGGTTGCTAGAAGTCTGATAATACCGTTAATGAACCGGAAGTGAAAACCTCCATCGCCCTCAATGTAAACAGATTTACAAAAATGCATCTATCTCTGATTCTTTTCCCAGATTGCGTTTTTTCTCTCAAAACAAGCTTTATTCACGGCTTATAACTAAAGAACCGATGATCGCGGTTACAAAATGTATTTTCCAGGTGAAAGAAAAGATGCTCAGAGATGAATGAACTCAGAAACCACAGGTGATTCCCTGACCGTCCCTGCTGACTGAAATTATTTCTCCCATCAGGCAGGACCTTGTCTGCTGGGGCTCCTCTCTGCTGTGCTGTCTCCCTCGTGGCTTTTCTCATTCTGTCTCCATGGGTTCTGTGCATAACTGTAGTCCCATTTTTGGGAAGGTGGAATACCTATTTCCTGTTTGGTCACTCAGCAGCAGGTTGGAACTGACACACACCTCCTCCACATGTGCTCAAATCTGGTACAGAGCCAATCAAACAAAGCTATTAGAAAATTAACTGGAACTGGTACTACAGTTATGCAGGGAGCCTATGAAGCTAAACAAAATACTAATGGGAGACGACAGTGAACACTCCTCAACTTAAGTGCAACCATTTTTCGGGTGCCAATATTTTAGCAAGAGCCTTCCAGACTGGTTCTTTAAAGATAGCATGTGACGTTGTCACTGTGTACTCCATACTAATCCAGACGAGCGGCTGGCAGTGATAGTGATGGAGCAAGTGCATTGTCTGCTCTGCACAGATAACTGTGTTTACCCTGTCGGCCCATGGAGCCCCTCTCTCCACCCCACACTTAACACACTGGGACTTGGTGTTTAGGAACAGGTCTGCTGGCTTTATGACTGCTTTTTGGTCCCTAAAGATGGAGGACGCTACAATGGACAATGTATTATAGTGGTTACGAAATGGCGTCTCTCTCCATTGCTCTCCATGCATGTAATGGACTTCAAAGGGGTGTTGAAAATAGACCTACTTTGAGAGTTTACCTCAGTCTCCACAGAATGTACACCAAGGCCTATTAAGGGTTATTTTTTCTCATATCTCTTTCACTCCCATCGTTCTCAATCATTTCTCATCAAAAGGTCCTGGCGTCTGTCTTGACCTCTGTTTTTATCAGTGGCTTAGTGGGGATTTGGGTCGGTATGCTGTTCTGTGCATGTGTGTGTTGCCAGTAGACATATCTCTGTGCTCTTTTGCAGGAGGCCCGCGGTTCATCTTCTGCTCGCTGAGTTGTTTTTGGCGGGCAACCGTTGGTTAGGACGATGCAGCCAAACCTTAATACAGAAGCGTTTTCCCTGGCTTTCATAGAGGATTTTGTGGTAACATCGCCCGTGTGGTGTTTTATTTTATTTATATTATATATATTTTTTGCACACAAGCACGGCCTGATGATACCACAAGGGACACATTTAGAGGCTTTTTGAGAATAGGAAGGCACTAGTGGAATTTGCACCAAATATCTCAATACCAAAACATTGATATTACACAATACATGGGCGTACTTAAGTGTGGGTTTAAAGCCCTACTCACTACTCAGTACTTAGGTGGGGTGTCTAAAAGTTTAGTGGTAGGTAGGCTGGTAAAGCCTGAACCTGGCGCTGTAAATATTTTTGTGAGATGCAGAGATTGAGAACCAGAGTTCATACACACAGACCAGGGATCAGTATTTCATGGCTGGCGCCGGGCCAATGCAGAGCTGATGTGGAAGCTAGACCTATGACTTTAGCCCTTTGTTGTCTAGAGGGGCCAGTCACTTGATTGGGATTTAAGCAAGCAGTATGCAATATGCATGCCTGGAGTGTGCGACGTGTGTGCATTCCTGCACGAGTAGTAGACACACACACACACACACACACGAGCGCACACACACTCACAGTCTGTCACAGATACACACGCCATATCTCAGCCATACAAACGGACAAAAATGCTTACAGTGGCTGCACATTGAGAAACACACACATACTCAAAACCGCATTCACAGAGTGTGCGCACAGCCGCACACACACTCTCAGAGGGAAAAAACCCCTGTTGCGGTGCACGGTGGGTGGGTGGGTGGGTGGGCAGGCGGGCGGGTGGGCCGGGCCAGTGGCCTTTGGCTTTGAGTCAGAGGTGGGCAGAGAGTTTATGTTCCAGCCCCCTTCGACATGCAGACACAAAGAAAGGCTGTGTTTGAGAAAAGAGAGGAGGCGCTGGAAGAAGAGGAGGGAGTTGAGGACCTTAAACGAGGCCACTAGGTGAGGAAGGGGAGGAGTTGGGGACAGAGACGTTGAAACTGAATCCTAGGAGCATTCGTTCCACCTTTTGAATGAACAAAGGCAAATAAGTTTACAAAAACATAAACACAAACCTAAGGGAAAATTAGCGTGAGAGACAGGAGGGGGGGGGGGGGGGGGGGGAGTGTAAACTAAAGGGATGGAAAGAGAAGGAGTCATGGAGAGAGAACAGAGAGATAGAGAGATGAGGAGAATGAGTGTAGATGACGGGAGGCAGACAGACAGGCAGATGGAGAGAGACGGAGGGCAGCCAGATGGAACTCTCCACTCAAACTTCTGACAGCCCGTGGGAGGAAAGTCTATGGGAGAGGCTATTTTTTGATTGGTGGTGTCGTGTGTGTGTGTGAGCGTGTGGTGCATCTGTGTTTCTGTTTGTGTAAAGACTGGTCTTCATGTCTATTGTGACTTTATTCAAACGTGCTTTACAATGTTAATTTCATTCACCCATTAATACACATTCACACAACAACAACCGCAGTGGCAACACTGCACTCACCTGCTCATTAAGGTTAAAGATAACAGTATCCTGCTCAAGGACAAACTGGGAACCTTCCGAGTCACTGCCACTGTTTTTTTGTTTGTATTTTGTTTGTGTGTGTGCGTGTCTGCGTGATGTGTGAATTCACACGTTTTCTCCCCCCTTTGAACCTTTGTCTTTCTTGTCTGTACCAGAATCAGTCCGTAGGAGCCATAGGGCTGTATTTTGCGTGTCTTAAGTACCAGGTCTTATTCCCTAACTTGAGTAAACTAAAAACCTGGAGGCGTGATCAATGCCATTTGGCTATTCTGAGTGGCCAAAGAGCATTGATCACGCCTCCAGGTCTTTAGTTTACTCAAGTTAGGGAATAAGACCTGGTACTTAAGACACGCAAAATACAGCCGTTAGAGTTATAAATAATGGAGACGGTAAAGGAATTCCCCTCCCATCCACTTGCATGGAGTTTCTCCCCCAGCGCATACTCCCTTTTCACCCCTTCTTCCGGGTCGGAAAAGTGGTGGGCTCCGCCCATTTTGCGCCTAGTATCTACGTGATAGAATTTAATTCATGAACACGCCAGTGCTGGAAGCATGAACGAGCACCGTGAGTCGTTTGTCCGTGCGCATGGGGCGTGCAACACATACGCACCCATAATGACGTAGATAGGCCCAGTTTGGCTCGAGCTGCAGTACCTACGATTGGCCAGCATGTCCATTAGGCTTCAATGATTCCTCTCTGTGGCCGGGGCTTGGTAGGAGCCATGAGGAGATGATCTGAGAAGAGCTAACAGTGTATTTTTGTGTGCATGCAGGCGTGTGTGCGTGTGTGTGTGTGTGTGTGTGTGTGTGTGTGTGTGTGTGTGTGTGTGTGTGTGTGTGTGTGTGTGTGTGTGTGTGTCAGACGGTTCACAGCTGTAGAGGGCAGAACGCCAGCCCCACGTCAGCCCCCTATTGTCACGGTAACGGTCGGCCTGCTGTCTGCTTAATCAGCATAATTGTCTCTGTCTTTCGCTATCTCTCTCTTTCTAGTTTCTACCCACCCTCTCTCTTCCTCACACATCTGTGACAGTTTGGCCTCTCTTTCCTTTCCTTTAGTTCTCGCTCTTTATTTCTCTCTCTTCCATTTCATTCTCATCTGAGACCATTTGCAGACTTTCTCTCTCTCTCTCTCTCTCTCTCTCTGTGTGTGTCTCAATTAAAAATTCAATTCAATTCAATTGTTTTGCTCATTGGCATGAGCAAACATACATTTACATTGCCAAAGCAAAAAGTGGAACAATGCAATCAAAACAAAACGTATGTACATTTGAAAGTCAGAATCTCCAATATATAAATTTCTATGTAACAATATCGCTCAATGCAGAATGTGCAGGAATACACACAATGATTAGTCTTTGTTGTGTTCCATTTGATATTCTTCTCCTGTCACAGTAGCTCACGCATCTTGCTGCTGTGTTTGCACATTGTTGTACTATCCCAGCAGATATGGGATGTTTTTGTCATTATTCATGTTTTTAAAATCTCTGTGGGTGATTGTAATCTGTGGGAAGTATGTGTCTCTGATGTCTTGGTACAGTGGACACTGGACAGGTGGTTAGGAAGTGTAGCTCAGTTTCCACCTTCCACTTCACTTTGTCTCTCTCTGTCTGAGTATTGCCAGGTCATGTTTTTCTAGAAGAGTGGACACATGCACACGCACGCACGTACGCACGCGCACACACACACACACACACACACACACACACACACACACACACACACACACACACACACACACACACACTGTTGTGTTAAGACAGCGGTAGGGACAAATGCCGGACGAGTGGGTTTGCCAGAATCAGGGCCAGGGCCACACACGCACGCATGCGCGCACATTGTGCAAGCTGGTGGTGTCGGTGGGAAGTGGGAACACCAGTGTTGGACACACACACACACACACACACACACACACACACACACACACACACACACACACACACACACACACACACACAGGTTGCTGCTACTGCTGTTTCACACATCCTGGCTTTTATTGCACTTTCCTCTCGCTGTACTTCACTTGTGTGCTCGTTAAAAAGCTTTTACAAGTAAATACATGGTTCAGAACAGCGACACCCCACAGCACGCTTTCAACTTTCATTAATACGACCAGAACACACACACTCTTCTTTCATCAGGCCCTAATCTCCTTAACATACACCTTCACCTCTAGGGATGGAGAGACCCGAGTATCAATAAGCTTTTGATGGCGATGGCGCATCTCCAGACGATAGGTGTGAGCGGTCTTGCCGACGTGCAAATGGGGGACAATTTAAAACAAAGGCGGCTTGCTGTAATTTGCTACATACATTTGCATGCAATGGCTGCCAAAGTAGGCTATCTTCTGTTGTTTTTTCTAGTTTTTACCTCTTCGAAGTTAAGACTGGGCAAGCTCTAAAGTGACACTGTGGTTAGGGGGTCGAGACGCGACGGGTGGTTGCACCGTGGAAGTACGGTGGTAAGGGTGGAAAAGTTTGGTTACCTTTTAAAAGACAAGAGGGGAGCTAAATGCAATAATGTAGCACAGTTGCACAGTTGCATAGGCATCTGTCAATAATGCATTGTATTAAACCCAAATGCGATACCTTAGTTTGCATGAGAGAAGGGCCTGAGACAATTTAGGCCTTTACCTTATGGTTTATACCAGGGATTTAACTCCCTTTCTGTGGAAGTTCTTGACATCCGACTTCCCAGTAACTGACATTGATGTCATCATACATCACCAGGTCACTTAATGAACTAGTTCGTTTCCCAACTATTGGTCGATAAAAAAACATACTAAATGCATGGCCAGGGACCACATGCAATACCTTCACGCACCACCAGTGGTCCACGGACCACCAGTTGAAAACCTCTGGTTTATACGGTTCTGTTCAGAATGTATTGTCTCCCAGCTTTCCACAAAATAATAGCAAATGCTCGATAGTGGGCTCGATAAGGACCTGGCTCGATAAGCCTGCTCGATAAGGACCCGGCTCGATAAGCCTGCTCCATAAGGTGATCGTTATCAATAAAAATGAACGAGCTCCATCCCTATAATCACCTCTCTCTCTTTCGCTCTCTCTCCTTCTTATCTCTGCATCCTGCCAGACGCTTTGTCACCAGACACACACACACACACACACACACCTGTGGCGAGGAGTCTCCAGAGGGCCGGATGGCGGGCGGGTTGCCAGATTGAATAATGGGCAGGTTGCCAGATTGGCTGTCAGATGAGTGGAACGTGGCTTCCTCAAATTGTCTGTGTGTGTGACTGCCCCCCCCCCCCCCCCCCCTATGGATTCCACTGGACTGTCCCGAGGGATGACAGCATCTTCACAATGATAATAGCCTATTATCATTCCCGACTAAGAAAATACACACACTCGCAAACGCAGAGACATGCTAGGACATGCACACACACACACACACACACACACACACACACACACACACACACACACACACACACACACACACACACACACACAAACATACACACACCTACATACACATTGATGTCTGCCAGATTATATGGATGACATGATACTGACCACTTGACCATTCAGACGTCAGACCTTTTGACAGAAAGAACCAAGATGTTTGTTTAAAGCAGAGTTTCAATTCAGACAGATTGTGGCCCGAGCCTGTGTGTGGGAGGTCGGCGTTGAGTAGACGCCACTGTGTTTTGTCAGCGGTTGAGGTGAGCAGAGGAAAATGTCCTCTTGGTGTTTTCTCAGCTCCACGTTAAAGGAAATGACATGGCATAAAATATACACACAGAGATTCACACACAGATGGAGACACACACAGACGCACACACAAACAAGACACAGGCACACATTTGTGTGTGCGTGCGCAAATGCACATCTGTGGGATATCAGCCCTGTGTTTGGTATCAAAACATGGAAACATGTCTCCAAAGGCTTGAGTCAAGGTCAAAGTGTGTGTGTGTGTGTGTGTGTGTGTGTGTGTGTGTGTGTGTGTGTGTGAGCTTGGGTATGCACATGCGTAGTACTAAGTTCCGTCACGTGTTTTGGCCTGACGGTCATTAGACCAACAACCTACCTCTATCCCTAACCTAACCATAACTGCATGCTCGGGAGCAGTGCATGTTCGACCGGTAGTCCGACCGTTGTTCCCGCATGTCGGACTAATGCTCCGTCGGAATTGCGTCCGGATCCCGAATCAAACTCTTGTGTCATGATGGATGCTTTACCTCAACAGATGTCTGGCCTGAAACTGCTCATTTCGCACGTGTTTTAAAAGACATGCATGTTTGTTTATACAGTATACACCCGCCCAGCTGAGGGCTCTGCTATCTCTGCAGCTAAAAACAATACAACGAAAGGAAAAACAATACAGGTTGAACAACATGCCGCAATCCCACCAAGCCATGTCATTATTCAATCAGTATTCGGTACAAATGACAGGCACCACTGCAGAAACGTGTTTGTACATGCGTCTGTTTTCTTTATGTGTTGTGGCGTAACAGGGCTCTCCCTTTCTGACTCAAAGTAATGTATAAAGTATGACGGTACGCGTCAGACGTTGCATTCTGTACTCTCACCGGCAGATGATCATTAGTCATGACTGTCACGTCCTCGCCTCTCCTGTCTGGTGTACTGTAGGGCTCTGCGATATGGACAAAAGCTTACCATATTTTTGACCAAATTACCTCAATATCGATATTGTGACGATAATATAAATTTTCATAAACCGGATTAAAATCAGTTAAAGACAACACCATTGCCATAATTATATCACGATGTGTAAATCCCAGATGATATCTACTCTCATCTCGTTATTGGTATAATATCATTCAATATATTTATTGGTATAATATCATTCAATATATTTCCCAGCCCTGCTGGAGGAGTTAAAGGTCCCCCCTCATAAGCACCAAGTATGCATTTTAATGCAAACATTTAAGGGTTAATAATATTAATAAGAATACATATCTAATTGCAACCTTTCATGTTGAATATATCCCAAGGTGCTTTTTCACAACAGCCATTTTGACAGGTAAACACAGCTGAACGTAATAACATTGGTTGTGGAGCTATGTTTAATAGATGTGTTATTATCCTCTCTGCAGACGCAAAAACACCTACATGGAACACCCACAATTATTACCTGCATCTGCATTCACCTGTCAAAATGTCTACTGTGAAAAGGGTGCACAGATACAACTGGTCAGTATAATGGAAACGTTGAATAATGTCTCTGTGACCAGGAACACTGCTTTCTTCAAACTTTGAAACTAGAGAACCAAGAACAACACAGGAAATTAACTTTCCACTTGACTCAGACTCTGATTGTTTTCTCCGGTAATTTACCAGCTATAACTTTAATTACTATCCAGCCATTTTCTTTTATTTAGTTATTTCCGAATGGAAAAGTATTGTAACTCCAAACAATAGCGTTTGACATGCCAGAAGTAGGCTACACATTCGGGCTGATGAAGTGGAAGAAGTAGGACCACACAGTTGTATTATGTTGTGCATGTGGAAGGGTGTGTATGTGTGTGTGTGTGTGTGTGTGTGTGTGTGTGTGTGTGTGTGTGTGTGTGTGTGTGTGTGTGTGTGGTGTGCACGTGCACATGCACACCTCCTGCACATCTTGCCACAGACACTCAGACAGGTCTGTTGGTGTAGCTCCTCAGCCATGGCTGATCAGGAATGCACTGTGTTGACCACACCCTCTCTCGCCTATAACCACTGGACACAGGCCTGAGTCCTGGGTCTCTCTCTCTCTCTCTCTCTCTCTCTGTGCTCCCCCTCCTCCCTTTCCCTCCCTATTTTGCTTTGGTCAAGCACGTTGTGTGTGTGTGTGTGTGTGTGTGTGTGTGTGTGTGTGTCAGTATGCGTGTGTGTGTGTGTTTCTGTGTGTTGTGAGTCTTAAAGCCCTGCTCAGATTACAAACGTTCATTTGTCTTGTAAACCATAGCACCACTCCTTCTTCAAACTCTTATTCTTGTCATGCGATGGTATTGCACACTCCCTGTCTCTGCCTTATCATTCTCTCACTTTTTCTCTCTCCATCTCTAGTACCGTAACGTAACGTGTCTATATGTCTCCCCCTCAACCTTCAATCTCTCTCTCTCTATTTGGTCAGCCTGACTAACACAGACGAGGCCTCTCACCTCATAAATCTACCACACAGAGACCAGAGGGAGTCCTTCACATGAACTACGCACGCACACACGCATACGCGCGCACATACACACGCACACACAGACACAGACACGCACAGATACACACCAAATGGAGAGAGTTCTCTGCTTTTCAAGCTGGACAAGGCTGCTTCACAGATGTGACATACAAACGGACACACGGGTGCGTGCGCACACACACACGCACACACACGCGGACGGACACGGACACAAACGGATGTACGCACGCATTCACACACTGACACGCATACTGTAAATGCATGTCCGACTACAGATGCTGATGTTGTTTTTGTCATTTGTCTTTGCTGCCTCTATGTGAGTACATCTGTGTGTCTGCTTGACTGGACTTAAGTGTTTCTCTCTGTGTGCACTAAAATCGACATGCTCCAGACCAACACACACACACGCGCGTACACACACACACACACACACACACACACACACACACACACACACACACACACATTCAAAGTTATAAAAGTTCAGCAAAGTACTTATTTACTTAAGTACTTACTTACTTATACCCAGGATATCACATAAAGTGTAATGAAAATAACAAACAAACCTTCCAGTGTGGATCCTGTAAAATAAATTTAAATAAATTGTTAAAGAACAAACACAAAAGAACACACTTGTTTAAAGTGACGGGCGCCTGGTAATGTTTGTTTAAGGTACTAAATGTCCATACTTGGCTTGACTTGGCTGCCACATGTCGTCACATTTAGTGCTCTAAACAAATATTAAAAGTCCATAGACGTGGCTGCCAATATGACAATGTCAAAAGACGTTGGAGGGACTAGCGCCCCTCAAAAACTACATGAAACGCAGCACGCAACACTTAAGAACATAAAACAAGTATTCTAAAACCATTCTAAAATGAAAAGAACCATTCAGGCTACAAACTAAATTGCCCCAAGAGCCTCTATTCCATTTTGCTCATTGAGAAGTTGGAGTCAGCTGTTGTCAGGGGTCAGGGGCCAAAGGTCAAAGATCAACACCTGCTTCACCTTTCCCTTTGTCTATGTGGATTAGCTGCTCCCGTAACACGCACTCTCTTTCACATGCGCACGCACAGACACACACACACACACACACACACACACACACACACACACACACACACACACACACACACACACACACACACACACACACACACACGTCACACACACACACACACTCAATGGCTCTTAGCTAAGCTTCTCTCAGCTTTTACTACAGAAAAACAGATTTAAGACACGCGCGCACACACGCATGCACATATACACACATACATGGCTTTAGGTTGGAATAATAGAGGTTGTGCTAATAGAACTCGTGGACAGAGGAATGAGGGGATTTGTCTTCTGGGCAGAATGAATAGACAGGGGTTGACTCTAGGGCTTTGGACTGGCTTAGTCCCTGTCGAACAAGTCCACTGGACCCTTGTGGCCTTGTGTGTGTGTTGTGTGTTCTAGATGGGGAAGTTCCACAGGGCCAAAGATAGGCCTTGGATGTTTGAAATAGCTGTGATTATCCTTGACTAAAGATTGCTATCTTTTTATATATATACAGTGCACACAAACATTCTGTGCCACCTTCTGTTTTCAAGACACTGTTTATTTACTATAGTCTGATAGCACAATCACACGGACGCACATACACACGCGCACGCACACACATACCACAACCATAGGCCCTGATTGAAACCATCATTGCTTTTTCTGTCAAACATTCCAGTTCATTTAACATTTGTCATGATTGATGACAGAGAGCTACTTGGGAACTACCAACTGGCTGCTGCTTGCCTCAGTGGAGGAACTAATTCCAGGCCTTTGGCTCCGCCTTTTGGCCAGGAGAAGTCATTACAATCTCACAGACCAGGTCTGAAAGATATTCAGCATTTTAGTGTTGTCTTCTATGAATAGACTAAAATGATTGATTTAAGATGAATATAAATCTATTGATAAAGAAAACGTTATTTTGAGCCACGGGTTATGAACCCTTCGCAGTTTGGGGCATAATTTTCAGCCAGTGCCTTTATTTGCACTATTTTCAAATATGTTTTGAATTATCAACTGAAATTAAACTTGTCCGCAGTCATTGCTAAAATAATACAACGCTTAAACATTTGGCCGTCCTTAAATTGCCTTACTGAATCCACATAAACCCTTTGATGCTATAGCCTTGGAGCTCCTATAGGGACCACAGCAGCAGCCGTCTCCCCACCACCAGAGGGCCGTTGCTGGGCTACAGGTCTCTGCCCTGCCTTGCCCTCTGGAGCTCTGAGGTTGCTAGGCACTAATCCTGACAGAGGCAGGGTTTCGTGTGACTCAATCTTTCTTCATCTGTCTCTCCTGTTGTCTGGACCACTCGGTCTCACAATTCTGTGTGTGCGTGTCGTAGCTCATCCATTGTAGTGACTCCTCTCATCCCACTTTGACCAGTCACGTTCCCATCCTCAGCCAGCCCTGACATCATTCTTGGTGGCAGTCTAGAATGTGTCAGTGCCATTATTGCGAACGCAGTGATTGCGAACGCAGTGAGCACTGAGCACTTACTATGAGACCTAGCAGATCATGTCTGTCTGTCTGTCTGTCTGTCTGTGTGTGTGTGTGTGTGTGTGTGTGTGTGTGTCTGTCTGTCCCGCTATACGTCCAAATATGGAGTGTGTTGCATCATGTTCGCAATCACAAACAAATCACTCAGCTCCATATATGGGCACAAAAGGGGCCAGGTCCACATATACAGTAACAGCGGGACAGACACACAGACAGACAGACAGACATGATCTGCAGGGTCTCAGCTGCGTTTGCTTCCCGCGTTTGCGCGTCTTACTGGTATGAGCTGCTACCAGACAGTCAATCCTATGGTCTGTTGACCCATGTGACCTTATTGGGGCTCAGATGGCTAATTGACTGACTCACAGTGTACACCCACTCACTCACGCACGCGCGTGTGTGTAGGTGTGTGAGTCACCTACCTGTCCTACACAGTACACCCTCACAAACACCCACACGCGCGCACACAGTCGCACACACATTTGGAGTCCGGACCTAACGCCACTACCAACCCCCAACACTGACTTATTCTATAGGCCTACTGTCTTGCACTTCCACATCAAACCCTCCTCCTGGGTAATGCTGTCCGAATGACACATCAAACCCTCCTCCTGGGTAATGCTGTCCCAATGACACATCGTCTCCCTGAAAACTGTGCGAAGCCTCATGGGAGTCTGCCTGCGTGGCTCACCATGACACACCGTGACCCTGCCAATCACCCTCCTATATCACCTCCACTCAAGATAACACGGTGGAATTCATTTTATGTCCTTTGTTCACTTAGCTTTGGCACTTATGAACACACACACACACACACACACACACACACACACACACACACACACACACACACAGTAGCACAAAATCAATCGAATCAATCAAAGATCAAAAAGTAATGTCCCCCTTTCAGAGAGGATGTTCTTACAGAGAGAGAGAGTGAAAAGAGGCATGGAGCTAGGTGGAGGTGAAGGCTTCATAAGCGCTTGGGTTCAGAGAAAGGTCAGGGTTCATGGTTCACAGGTTCGGGGGGGAGGTCAAATACAGGACACTTTGTAGGTGACAGCAGCAGAGTGTCGTCTGTCTGCAGAAAGATTACCGCACACACACACACACACACACACCAATAAGTAATTTCATGGTGTGATGACACATAAAGCCTAGTTCAGTTCAGACCAAATATTTGCGACGAGACGAAACCTAGACGTGCGACTCTGTTGTACAATGGAGCATACATTTAAGCATCAAAGCGTTTCAGAGAAAACACTTAAGATTGACGTCTCGGAAAATCAATGAAACTAGAAATTACTCTCTCTCTCTCCCCCCTGCACATCTCTCTCTCTCTGTCTTCAGACTCTTTCCACCATAGACTCGTGCGACCTTCTCTCAGCCCTGTCTGCTCTTGTTTGTGCTGTTTTATTTCTTTCTCCTTTTTTTGTCAGAGCTGGAGACGGCTGTGTTTTATAGCAACATGGAGCCCTTGATTATATAGAGGCCCTGTCCAACTGTGGAGCAACCGAGAGAGAGAGAGCGAGATGGGTGAAAAGAGAAAAAATGCATGCTATAATTTCTGTTTATTAGTCCAGATCAGGATGGCCAAAACAGTTAATTAGCCCATTAAAACCGGTAAAACTAGTGGGTGGGTGGGTATGTGTTATTGTTAGTCTTGGATGGCGTGGATGTTTTTTTTTGTTGTTGTTTTGATTTGTGTTTTGTTCTGTTTTGTTTTTGTGTACTACGTTCCTTGTATGAAAAATGGAAAACCCCAAAAAAACATATGTGTAATTTAACTTTGGCTATTCAAAAACAGCAGCTATATACAAGCTCATAGCACGTCATTTCATGCCCGTGCTATGAGCTTTTTGATCTATTGTCACTTCTGACATTTTTTTTTAAATTAAAATCTTTGCTTCTGGGGGTCCCTGGAGCTATACATTTTTAGATGGGGCTCCGCGGCCAAATGCTTATCATTTTGGGGTTCCTTGACTTGAAAAGGATTGAGCACTGATATAGCAACATATCCTATCATAACATATCGTACTATAATTCTGACAATGTCTGTCTGTCTGAATGTCTCCTCACTGCCTGCACCAATCACTCCCACGTTTCACACAGGCATTGACCATAATAATATGGAGGTCTTAACGAAGCCCTTTTTCCAATTTAACAACTTATAAATTAATAATGAATTTATTAGTGAATTAAAAATGCAAAAACGCACCCAGGGCACAGTACCCCCTGCAGGGGAAATATCTCACAACGGGTAAGGGCCAGTCGTTATAATTTGTAAAAATCAATCAGCCTCAGGTCTTATTGGGTTAAAACAGGAGGAACTCTTACGTTGTGAATGAGAGTTACACTTCAAAACACAAGGTTTAATTTCCTAGAGTTAAATGAACGCTCAGGATTTTACAGTGAAGGAGAGGGTGGGAAAAAAATTAACAGGGAGTGGAGCGAGTGTGAGAGAGAGAGGCCCTCTCGCCCCTCCGGTCAAAATTCCACCACCTCCTGTAGGTTCTGGGTGCTTGGTTGGTATGTCTTCAAGCCTCAACCCAATATAGATCGAACGCACACAGACACACACACACACACACCATCATCATCTGTCATGCTTAGAAGAACTGTAGTAAGATATACTCTCGCTTTTCTTTCTCCCCAACCATGCATTTTAGTGGCATACAGAGTACAATTTATCATACACATGCATACAGTACATACAGTACATACAGTCAGTTACACACACACACACACACACACACACACACACACACACACACAAACCATATAACTGCAGCAGTATAACTGCGGGGTGCTGTGAGACTAATAAAAGCCTTCCGCTGTGGCGTCTTTTAAACCCCTGTATTTAGATAGTTGTGTGAATGTGTTGCAGCTGCAGTCAGCAGAATGTCTCTCGTTGTACTTTACTGTGTGGACTGAGACCGTCAGTACCCAGGTCCTCACTGTGTGGACTGAGACAGTCAGTACCCACTGGTCCTCGCTGTGTGGACTGAGACAGTCAGTACCCAGGTCCTCACTGTGTGGACTGAGACAGTCAGTACCCACTGGTCCTCGCTGTGTGGACTGAGACAGTCAGTACCCAGGTCCTCACTGTGTGGACTGAGACAGTCAGGACCCAGGTCCTCACTGTGTGGACTGAGACAGTCAGTACCCAGGTCCTCACTGTGTGGACTGAGACAGTCAGGACCCAGGTCCTCACTGTGTGGACTGAGACAGTCAGGACCCAGGTCCTGTGGACTGAGACAGTCAGGACCCAGGTCCTCACTGTGTGGACTGAGACAGTCAGGACCCAGGTCCTCACTGTGTGGACTGAGACAGTCAGGACCCAGGTCCTGTGGACTGAGACAGTCAGGACCCAGGTCCTCACTGTGTGGACTGACTCAGGACCCAGGTCCTCACTGTGTGGACTAAGACAGTCAGGACCCAGGTCCTCACTGTGTGGACTGAGACAGTCAGGACCCAGGTCCTGACGTCACAGCCACACCCGCTGGCTCATAAAGAAATGTTCCCGTTTAATATCTTTTAATTAGAACTATGTTCCAAAAAATTAAAAGAATAATTTACCATATTTAGTTATATTTGATACAGCCTCTTTGGATAAATTGGTGGGAGTTTTGAATTGGGAAATGCCTTTATGACTTTGATGATGGCAGTCAGAGATAAACATATTATTTTGCGCGATTGCATCCTTCATTTATACATTGTCATTTTCTGCTTGTGGTGTGTGTTTGTACGGGAAAGGAAAGCTATCTGCACAACATAAATAAACTCACAGACTGACACTTAGTCACACACATGCACGCCAACAAGCACGTAGACGTGAATTTACGGCGTGCTCGGTGTATCGATGACACGCACGACTCTGTGAAGGCTGATTGGGTTACAGCCAAGCAGACCTCTCTGATGTCATCATCCAACAAGAACAGGCGATACAAACAGGCTAAGGTAAAGTCAGCGTATGCCAGATGCGTCATGTTTGAATCACCGTGCCTGTGTTATGTTATGTTATGTTTATTCATTTAACATGGACATCACAATCACATTGCACAATTGTACAATTTGTAATACAGTGTATTAGCACAAGTTCTACTTCTCAACACATGTCCACAGGAGACTTTTCTAAAAATATGATAACCTTTGTGTGTACGTACACGTGTACGTCTGTAATCGTAACTCGAGAAACGTTCGCCCCACCGACTTCAAATTTGACACACGCGTTCCACACCCCCACAGGGAGTGCAGTGCACGGTGTCAAGTCGGTCAGACCCACGGTTGTCCAGAACCGCCACAAAATGCCTCTGCCTGGACTCTGGACAGGGCCCCATACCTATATGGAGCTGGCCTGGTTTGACATCACAAATATGTTCTCACAACATCTGCATAGACTCCATATTTGGGCATGCCTGACAAAGAACTCCATATATGGGCATGAAAGGGACATACAATAACTGGGTGGGGCATTCATTACAACTTGCATCGTTCCACGTAGGCCATTCCCCAACGGGCACCGCTCTAGATACATTAACTTGTGAAACAAAACAAATGTAGACATAATCATTTGGGCAACCAGTCACAGAAACTATACATGTGAGAACAGTTGATTTGATTTCAACCATAGTTTGAGTCTCTGTAAAACACATTACCATCTGTGTCTAGTTTTAGAACCGTTACCATAGGCAAAGAGTTCCAAAGGTTTGCCCCCTTTACTGAGAAGGCAGACTGTGAGAGTGTGCATGTTTGTTTACTAGCCTTTGATATTGCACCGAAAAGGCCCAGCGAGTTTCCCTTTGTAGTTTGTTTTAGTGTGAAATTATATGGTTATTACGTTTCATCCAGCCAAATATAGTACACCACTGAGTAAAACCAGCCCAGTGGCCGTGACATTGTCCTTGTTTGCAGTGTTTAAGAGTGGCTGAAACGGATGGAAAGGCGACAAGTGTCTATGTCAATATAGGTTGTACATGTATCGTATATATATTTCTGTAAACTATGATAGTCAGAAAAGATCAGCAGATTGAACAAAAGGTGACCCAGCCTCACCGGCATCTGCTTTTTGTGTCTGTGTGTCTTGCTATGTATCTATGTATTCCCAAAATAGTATCTTGCTACCTAATTCACACCGGTCTCATATATAGAGGTAGTCACACACCACACCTGGACGAGTGGGCAACTGACTTAGGATTTGTGTTTTGTCACTTTGCATAGCATGCTGCTTTGTTTGTTTGTAAGTAATATTGGTTAGGACACGGACAATCACGCTGTGCCAACGAGAATTACTTTTGCCACTGTGTGTGTGTGAGACACATTGTCAAGCTCATGTCACCATGATCCGCCATGCCCATATAAGGACTTCCCAATGCAGCTACTGCCAAATATGGGCGGTGTTGTTCCACCTCAATGTGCCATCATGGCATCAGGCCCTAACAAATCAGTCATACTGTATGGCCATAAAAGGGACAAACGTGTGCTTTGTTAGTTAAAGATCGTTGTCAGTTCTTACTGCAACGACCTTTGAAATGTAGTTGTACCAACTTAGTGGGATCTTAATGTATTTTGTTTTAAATTGGATACTTTACACCTACTTTTGATTACTTATTATCTGGATGTTACAGGAGCTGTGGTGGCTGTAACCTTGGCCCTACAAAGACACTATGGCACTCTTCTGTAAAGGTTTACACTTGGCATCCCCTGGATCAATTACCATGTTGACGGAGGCTACATCATGTCCTTGGATAGTGTCATTCCGAAGCAAATTTACCAAAGTAAAGGTCCGACCAGAGTATTTTGCAGAGTGGTCTGAAGATCATGAGAAGTATCGCGGTGACCCAAACCAACCTCATAAACTCCACATAGTGACGCGGGTCAAAAGTGTCAAAGCTAGGCCATACTGGGAGAAGCAGCTGATGAAGACCCTTCGCCTTGAAAAGGCGCATACACCTGTAATTCACAAAAACACCCCTGCAGTCAACAGTCAGTTGAAATTCGTCAAACATCTAGTAAGGATCCAGCCACTCAAGACTCCTTATGGCCTCCCTGCTGAAGAGGACATGGCTGAAACATACATCAACAGCAATGGAGAACTGATCGTACGACCACTCCTTAAACCTATTGAAGCCAAGACTATCGAGTCATAGCCCCATATAGGATCTGCCCAATATATATATATATATATATATATATATATATATATATATATATATATACATATACATATATATAATTATATGTCGTGCAACACTGTTGCACGACAAAATATAAATCAGGATTTTGTTTGTTTTATACCATCAGAATAAAATAAAAGTGCTCCATAGCTTAAAAAAGAAAAAAAGGATTAGAACTGAGAGATATCGCCATCCACAGTTGGATCAGTGAGGGCCGCAACGCAGCCCGATCTCTAGATGTACCTCTCCTCCTTCATTATTGCATCTTTGTGCCTCCTCTCCTCTCAGCGGAGTGTTTCTACATGCCTGTCCCATACAGCCCCTAAGGACAACAACATGGTTAGGGTTTTCTGCATATTCCCCTGATGACCCCCGCCCCAACAACATGACACCGCAAAGCTAACCAGGAACACACACTCTTCATATTTTCTAGACTGCATCGCTTGCGGCTGTGTTTCTGTTTTGCAGATGTTTATTAATGCTATCAGTGCAATAGCTTTACAAATGAAGGCCCCGCCCTTACAAGATTGTTTGGTCTGATATCTGTGAAAGCAAAATCACTAGCATGTGATGATGTTGCTTAATATTCCGGGAAGTTGTTTTGTCTTATCAGTGATCTTGTGGTATAGTACAGTATGGTATGGTACAGTAAAGGGAAATGATACAACCTAGATTACTTCTAGGATGAGAATGATCCATTAATGCATTAATAGTTAATTGATAAGTTTTGATAAGCTTATCGATTGATTAACAGCCAGGTTAGTTGATAAGTGGCATTTATTACTTTTTTTTGGAGAATCTTAATTTCCCACAATGTCTATCATAAAAATCTACACAAAAGGCATATTATATTCCTTAATCAAATAGTTATTTGACCATTTGCGATACAGGGCAGGTATCTCATCTTTGTATGAGAAATAGAGTCAAATGAAAAGTGCACTGTCTTGTCTGTCACATCACATACAAAAGCAGAGACGTTTTGATTCATTAGATTAGTTATTAACTGTTAAGTTTAACTGACTAATTTCTTAACGGCGATTAACTATTAACATCCCTAACTTCTAGGGTTTACATTTTGCCCTAAATTCTCCCTCTGATACTGATAAATGTTGATATGGCCAGTATAATATCAGTGCTGGTGGTGCGAGCAAAACTTGAAACTTAATTTAAGTATCAATTCTCTGTCCTCAGTAGCCAACATAAAGGCACCAGACTCCATTCTGTTAACAATGTCATTGACTGGGACAGATCATAATCGATTATTGCCACTTCCATTACTTCTCTGTGTGCAGGTTTAACAGGATAAAGGATAAAGATTTGATGAGCGAAGGTAGAGTGGAGGAGGAGTAACTCTGACCATTGACCTTCCTCCTCCCCTGGGGTTGGGGGAGGCTTTTTTTAAAATGTCATTTATTTTTATTTTTTTCTGGAAAGGAGAAATCAATAGACTAAACCGGTTCCCGTCTCTTTGTCTATTTGACACTTCAGTAGATGCACTGTCTCTTCTGTCTAAGGTGTTTTTAAAAAGACTTTCCTGTGTTTGTAGGACCCATGTTGCTCCACTGCTTCAGTGATTCATCCATAGACTAGAGCACCAAATGGTTTGGCTATATTTGGCCTATGCATCCGTAGCTATCCGTCTAAATGCATAGTTGGTGCAAATGCATACATAGTTGGTTTGTTTTCATCATGTTGGTCACATCGCAGACCATTTTCTTTTCTCCAAAGTGCTTTTGAGGACATATTTTCCAGCCACTGTCCAAGGTTTCATCTACCCATATCTCTTTGTGATTGATCCCTTCATCCCTGACCAGCAGAGTGAGATGCTGGTTAATTATTAACAGACTGTGGCCGTTTGGTGTCATGGGTGTGTGGAGTATTTGGTCCACACAATCTGTGTGTGTGTGTGTGTGTGTGTGTGTGTGTGTGTGTTCAATATAATAATATATTTAATTGTGAATTTGTTGTCATGTTTACAGGTTAAATCAGAGTTGATTGTGGTGTTGCATCATATGATGAAGTATAGTGGGCTTAAGTGGATACGTTTTAATAAAGGTATACACAAGACAGAAAGGGAAAGGGTAGACACACCCACACACACACACACACACACACACACACACGCACGCACGCACGCACGCACGCACACTCTGGTTAATGTGGTAAGGTTTATTGTCACACTTTAGTGGTCACACACTTCCTCTGCGGTTACACGTTGGTGGGGAAAACTCCACCTCCTTGACATGTTTGGAGCTCCCCATAAGCATTGGCTGTTGTTTTTGTCCGCTGTGGTCTGTGGCACTATAATTGTATTCCTTACTTGGGCTGTACATTATGCTTCAATGTGACGCACAGTGTCTATATTTCTTGTTGTGATGATACCCATTCTTTCTGTTGACATGCACAGTGTTTCATTATCTTTTATTTTATTTATCTCTCACCGATAATCACAGAAGGAACAACCGAAAACGTGCGTTCAGTTAAAGTAGATTGGACAAACGAGTTTTGCAGCTAAAGGAGGATTTCACCACAGCTTTGAAGGCCGTCCCAGTTTAGTCTTTACATTTCACAAAATGACGAATGGACGTTTCTTGAGTGTACTAAACCGCACCCTGAGGAGTATAGCATAAGTTCTCACACAACAAAAAGTCCTTCCCTCCAAAAACGGCACACAAGAAGCCCTGCTTTAACAGTCTGCCTAGCCTGTTCTCAGTGCCTTGGGGTACGCTGTTAACTTTGCAGTGTTCTCTTCCAAGTATTCAGGTAGAATGTCAACAAGTGTCGTAGAATGTTAGACCTACATATACACAAAAAAGTGCTCAGTTTAAACTTATCCATTCTTTATTTTGTAATATAATGGTAGCAAATAATGTTCAGGGACGTAGGTCCTCCACTTTGTCTCTCAGTGTGGGACACACCTGAGACCTGAGGGGGAGAGAAGGGGGGGGGGGGGTGCAGAGGAAGAGAGGAAGCAGAGCGATTAGAGGAAGATAGAAAGATTACGAAAGGTTAGAAAAGGAGGTAGGAGTGGTTGTCATGCCGGCAGAGCGGACGAAGGGGAGGGGCAGAGATCAGGGATCAAGAAGAGAGAGAGAGAGCGGGAGAGAGAGAGAGAGAGGGAGGGAGGGGCCGTTTGGCTCGTGTTTCAGGACCGTGGCTAGGCTCGGGTGTAATCTTAACCCTGTACTCACATATACATGCACACACCATAGGAGCAAGTGAGCAAGCCTGTAGCAGTTGAGGAGAGGGAACCCTCACAAGTAAACAACTTCAGAAGAACTCGGCAGCAAACTGTGTCGGGTCCATCCGCGTGTCAGGCGTCCACGGTGGAGGCAGCAGGTGACAGCTGTGCTCCCTGGCATGCACACATGTTGTCAGTCACCATGATGGACTGATAAGAGACTTGATGCTTGCCAACGCTTGGATTTATTTATTTATTTTGCACCTGCAATCTATACTTGGCATGCCTCTTCAATGGATCTCATGATGGCATATTGACTCCTTTAAGCCGCTGGATCCACCTTCACACTAGAGAATAAAGTGAGGAGAGCAATGGAGGACGAGTGGACGATGGACCCGTGCTGGACTTGGATATCATTCCTTGGAAACTCTGCCCTGTGATGCCAACTTTGTGTCTCAAAACAAACAAACACAAACACACACCAAAGAGACACACTGTTTCAGACCTACTGGGACCTGTGACAGGAGGTCTCCCTGAGTGTGTGGGTGCCTAACCTCATCGGCCTGGGAATAGACCCAGGGACGCACCTTCACACCTCTTAGCTCCAGTGGTCTTAGTGTGTGTCAGCTGGTGTATGCAAACGGCCGTGGAGTAAATGCTCGGGGGACACTCTGTCATGAAAAGAAAAAGACCGTTGACTTGTTCTGACTGAAACAGAACGTGATTACGAAGTCTCTCTCTCTCTTTAGCCTCTCATACACCCTGAGGAATATCCCCAACACCAACTGTGTGTGTGTGTGTGTGTGTGTGTGTGTGTGTGTGTGTGTGTGTGTGTGTGTGTGTTTGTGCGTGGTGGAAAGGATGTGTGATTTTCCAGTTCGCCAGATTGGTTAATTACTACGTTGGATGCAGGATTCACGCCCTGGGTTTGGGAGCACTCTGCACACAAAAGAAAGTCAGAGGAGAGGAGATGTAGAGGCGTTTGGCTCATGACAGACGGATGAAGTTGGAGAGAGCGAGAGTGGATATATCTGGAGTCTGCCCAGGGTCAGAGTCATGACCTGTGGAACAAGAGAAGAAGAGATGAAGCCTAGAACTGAACTTCCTCTAGGAACTGGTTTGATGCTGAACATGGACATCTGAGACCTTTTCTATTGGATGTAGACTCTGCTCCTTTCCATTTGGAAACTATCACCGTCTGCTGCTGTTGACATCTTGAAGTGCACTTCCCTTCTGGGCACATTTTCAGACGGGGTTCATCGTAAAGGATCAGCTTCAAAGGATTCATTATTCTACATAAGAATTAAAACATTGGACTGTTTTCTCAGACTGCCATAACTCCTCGCCTCCATCTCCCATCTCCCGCTCCTCGTCCTCTGGGTGAGGATGAGGGGTGAGCGGAGAACGGGTTCCTTCCGCAAGGAGAAACCAGCGGCGGCGGGGCTGTCGAGGGCCCTCAGTTGGCTCAACGTCTCCACCCTCTCCCGACAGACCAGCCGCATTTTCCGCAGCCAAGGTGAGCTCCACGCGCACGGACGCCACGCGCACACGCGCTCGCACACCCACCTGCATGCCGCGGAGGGCGACGAGGACGAGGATGACGACGACAGTTGGGTGTACAAGCCCCAGCACCGGCATCAGCACCGGCATCGCAGAGGTGAGACCACAGAGAGATGGATGGATGGAGGGCTTGGGGGAGGTCAGCCGAGGGGAATGGTTTGTGAGATGGATGTCAGACAGACGGAATTAATCAGTGGAACTTTTAGTTTTCAATCAGTCTGTTCTCAGGCATTTCATCAGCTGCTGTATATTGTATGCCCACTCAAACTCACTGCTGTATTTATGTATACAAATTGTTGACACGTAGGCGCTGACTAATCACAGAGTTCTGCCTCTGCTCAAATGAGTGGATTTATATTTCTGTCTCTCTGTATCTGTCTGTCCGTCTCTCTCTCTCTGTCAGGACAGGAGGAAGCCAGTGAATGACTTGTGTACATGTGCGGACAAAGCAAGTAGTTTGTCACTGTCTTTTTATGGCGTTTGATTTCCCGACATTTACAGTACATCATGTCCTTGGCACTTCCTGTTTAGAGGGTGAATGGGGGGGGGGGGGGCATGGGTTGGTGCGGGGGTTTGAGGGTCAAAGGGCACTTTGTGTTTGTGATAGGTTAACAAAACACGCGTTGGGGCCGGAAGCAGTAGATGTCAGGAGTATGGTGATGTCACAGACTGGTGGCGATGCGTGCGCCTGGTTCGGTGCCAGGGAGAGAGCCTGTGTGTGTGTGTGTGTGTGTGTGTGTGTGTGCGTGTGTGTATTCTTCATTGTACATTCAGACCAGAGGCTGCAGATGCAGTAGAAATTAGAATGGACTCATACCGCGTAGAATGATGCCATAGTAGTGGTTGATTAAAACATTTTGTTTGTTGTAGCAAGGACATCTTAACTGAGGTAAGAAGGCCATCTAGTACTTCAGTGGTGTGGAGTTTCCTCAATCCTGAGTACGCGTATTATTTATTTAACAGGTTGTGTGTGTGTGTGTGTGTGTGTGTGTGTGTGTGTGTGTGTGTGTGTGTGTGTGTGTGTGTGTGTGTGTGTGTGTGTGTGTGTGTGTGTGTGTGTGTGTGTGTGTGTGTGTGTGTGTGTGTGTGTGTGTGTGTGTGTGTGTGTGTGACTGCGTGTGAGTGTGTGACTGCGTGTGTCTGGATGCAAATGTGCACAAATGTGTGTCAGGTGCATGTGGTGCATATACTGTAGATATGTCCAGTGTGTATCCGGTCAATTAGCTTTTGGGGTCATTGGTTGTAACTCTAGCCTACTGTATAGACTTGGCCATTGGTTGTTTGTAACTTTAGCCTACTGTGCAGAGAAGACACAACCAGTGGATGGAAGACGGCAGTACTACACTATTGTCTCACAGCGTGGCGTGTTCCATATAAAACTGACGGACCAGTCTGGTTCATCATGCAAATCTCCATATTTGATTTGAATTTACTCAAATTACAATGGCCCAAGGGAAGAATTGAACTAGGTAGTCTACTCTGCCTACAAACGTTTGTGTTTGCCTGAGGTTTTGACTTCGTCTGTGATGCATGTATAATTGTATATTTGTCTATTGTCATGTGCCTGTATTCATCCTCCTAAGGGAACCTCAGGGTGTAGCTTATAACTGTAATTCTATAGCCTGTGTGTGTGTGACTGGGTGGAGACATGAGGAGAGCGGGTGATGTTACCTAATCAGAAGCAGCCATTTTGGACCCTGTTGGTCTGGAATACGATGCTGTACGACTTCACTTCTAGCAACTGTTGTTGTTGTCTGTCCATGGAATGTACCGTTCATGATCTCATCTCTCAATCCCTTCCCCAGTCACTCGCTCACCTTTGGACCTGCTCGGAGTCGTTCCTAAAACAGCTCCGGGCACTATACATGACTTGGATGTTTTGAAGTCCTGGCATGCTTTCGTACAAACAGCCCAAAGGTTAGGAGCTGAAGTTAAGTGGAGATGAAAGGGTCGCCATTTTGTAGTGTCATCGTTAAGTGGACCTTGGTGTGTAATGACCTGAACCGTTTAGAATGGCATGTGCCAATATTTTAATATTTTGTTATTTCCTGTCATTTGTGGCACAATTTCAAACAATGGAGTTCTGTATTCAAGAGACATTCCTCTAGAAAGAACGCAAAGTGAGATCATCCAACTACCTGTCCATGTTTGGTTATAAATTCATGTACTCCTTGTCCTATACAAAAACATGTCTTTAGTAACCAGTGTGAGAGTGTTCACTGATTATCATCAATCACTGACAATCAAACTTAATTTAATGGTCCAATTGGTTTGACCTGCACCAATTAAAGATTCACTAGGTTTAAATTAGAAGTCTTGATTAATCAATGTTGGTCAATGAACTTTATTCTCGGAGGAAGGAAAAAGGGAAATGTTTATTGATTGGCAGCATAATGGCAGACAACAGGGGACATATTATTCACATTAGAAGATTACAACTACTACACACTAAGAGCAGCTCTATCGACTTGAATGACATGGAAACGTACTCTCTACTCTGTGTCTCTCTACTCCTGTTTTATTTTCTTGCTGTCAGATACACTCAGACATATCTTTTTATAGGCTGTCCATGTCTGGAGACAGTGTCAGGGACAGGTCATCACACACACACACACACACGTGCGCACACACACACATGCACGCACGCACACACACACACACACACACACACACACACACACACACACACACACACACACACACACACACACACACACACACACACACACTAACACATTGACACTTGCACTCAAATACCCATATATCCCACACAGGAAACAACAGCAGTCTATACAACCTAACGTATTTATAACAGCTGGATCCCCGTTCCACGCCTGCCAAGGACCCAATATAAGACGCATTTAGGCAGCCGAGCACCGTGCCTGTGTGTAACTAAATATAGCCCATAATGAGCAGTTTCGGTCCCGCAGCTGCTTAACTGGCAATTTGGACGCAGTCGCTGAGGTGACCAGTTGGATGTTGGCCTCAGTTGTCAAGGTGACGGTGCGCGAGCACTTCCTGGTGCAGTGAGACACTGGGGCTGCAATCATCCATTATTATCTTTGCCATTATTCTATCGATTACTTTTTTGATTAATCCAATTATCGAGAGGCACGTTTTCTTTTTAAATATATATATTTTAGCATGTTATATCAACAAATTGATTAAGCAGTTTTATACTTTGCACGACAGTGTCATGCAAAAAACAGTAAAAATATATCAGAACTATAATCAATCAATCAATCAATCCATTGTAGATCTTGCCTATATTGAAATGCCCAAAATAGGGATCTATTATTTTATAGATTTTTTGATTATTTATAGTTGTTTTTATAATCTTATTACATCTATTAGTTTCCTTAACCCCTACCTGCCCAGTGGTAGGTAGGCGGCCATTTGCTGCATTGGTTTAGAGTTGGCAAACTATTAACGGTGGAAGGAACGTTTCTGAACTGTGGTTCAGGGAGGTTCCATGCATCACTGCCATGGGCTGGAGGAAAAGTCCCCCTGGAGGAAAAGGTGGCAAGTGGCCACGAACGGACAAACTGGGCTGGACTCGCGGTCGAGGTAGTTCATGACGTAGACGCATAAAGGACGCGGTGCACATACAGTACCACCTACATGTTAAGTTATAATATGGGCCCATGATGTCATCAAACCTCAGAAGGAACCCGCGGTAGGGGGTTGGGTGGAGTATACACTTGGTGAGCAAGTTTCATAGAAATGAGTAGACAGGGATTTTCTGCCACCAGACTCTATAATGCACAGCAGCCATATTGGAAAGAAACTGGGCCCTCTTCCTTACTTCCTTCTAGGGATGGGACGATATGAAAACTATTAGTGTAGATTAACGACATTAGAGCAATACCTATTCTTGGGTAGAACGTTTGCCAAAAATAGCCAATCTACAAGCTCACAACACGTTGAACTGCTATTTTTGGCAAATCAGTTTGTGTAGTGTGAAATAAGAGCGTACCAAATGATTAATAGATACTTCGTAAATACCAAACTGGTTATAAATACTTCTGAAATGATCTGCCTTCTGCATATTTTTGACACAGCAGCAAATACACTGTATGGTCTTTGACTAGTAGGTCACATGACCTATAGATGGCGACAGTGAGCCAACAGCTAGAAGGTGGCGATCCCCCACCCCTATAATCTTCTTTATTCCATCACTGCTGTTATCTAATTTATCTCTACAGCTTTCCATCCACTGTGCTCTTTTCTCTGGGTCTGCAAACTATGTATTTTATTTTGGGCGATTATTCTGTCAATTACTTTTTAAATTAATTGAATAATGGAGAAGCGTAAAACATATCACTGAAGCATTGTTTTTTACATTGGTATCATGCTAAACTAGTGAAAATAGTCTCACGCTCTTGTGAGTTTGTAGCTCAGCTATTTATTAGACTTTTCGCCTCTAATGAAAACGCCTCATGATTTTTTTTCATAATACAATTTACAATTTAGGCATTTAGCAGACGCTCTTAATCCAGAGCGACTTACATTAAGCAGTAACAAAAAGCATGGCATACATCACATATATAAAAAGTAGTTATCATGAAACATGCGTAATCTAAGAACGTAACAGTGGAGTATCTATGTAAACTATACATACTATACTATATTATATATTATACGTGTGTACTATAAAGTGCTATGACTACATAAAATGCAATTCTAGTGCTACGGGCCATGGTGGAGTCTGAAGAGGTGGGTTTTCAGACTACGGCGGAAGATTGGGAGTGAGGCTGCAGTTCTGATTGCAGTTCTAAATTAGTTCGATTAACTGTTGCTCCCCAATTTCCTCTACCGCAGTAACTCCACCCCTATACCTCCAAACGCCACGCTTGATCAATCTCCAAAAATCAAGTCTATTGATTAGCCAATAGCCACCGGGTTCACACTTACTGACTGAATCAATCAAGGAGTGGACATGCTGACTCCTCCGGAAGGCCGTGTCAAAAGAACATTGGACAGCCAGGCTCCAAAACAGGCGTCTAAATCCCCTTCTATGTGCTGTGGGACCTGCTGGGAGCCGTGCCAGATCAATCCTCATCCTGCCTGGGGTATCTGGGAACCTTTATATTCACTCTCACTTACTAAGGAAATCTCCTAATGTAAATGAAACAGGCTTTTCTGATTAATTTATGTTGCTGGCAAGTCGGGGTATTGAGTAAACCATTTGAGATGATGGATTTGAGATTCTTGTATGCTAGCCAGGTTTCTCTCTCTCTCTCTCTATCTCTCTCTCTACCCCCTGATCTCTCTGTAGTTTTTTCTATCCACATTCAATACTTTTATTTAGAGTAACAACATTGACCACGAGTATTAACCATGTGTGGTTGAACCAATTGCACAATGGCCAAGGCAGAATTGGGTCCTATTATATGAAATGTTATTATAGTCTTTACGGTTTAAGGCTGCATGAGGGTTTTTGGGCCCATAATTGTTTGTGGCTGTGTGTGAGATGCTTAGTGGATTAAGATGTAACCACACTGTTGCGTAAGTGTCTATTTGGACCATCTCTTTGGTTTTGAACTGGCAATGGTTTCTCATTCTTGTGTGCGCGTGCACGCGCGCACACACACACACACACACACACACACACACACACACACACACACACATTATCAACATCATCATGTACTTAGTGTGTAATTCCAGATTACCGGATGATAATTGACTGTATGGGGAAATGCAGGGTTTTCGACTCATTAAAAGACACATGGAATTCTGCTGATGTGGCCTAGAGCCCATGGTGTACATACACAGATGATGCACACACATACACTACACTACACAGAGCACATAATATTATGAGACGAATGCGACACATCTTATATAACATTTATAATGCAAATTGTCATTTTATATTACCCATACTGTACAGATCAGTGGTTCCCAAACACTGGGTCGGGACCCATTTTTGGCTCACAGACTAATTCTTATGAGTCCCTTTATTTTTTGTTTCCTTCGTTTATATTTCCCCCCAGTAATTTCATGAGCTTGTAGATCTGTTATTTTCAGTAGCTTGGGTCCTGGGGAGAAATAAATGTACCTAGTAGGATGAGCTATTCTTTTTTTTTATGATTTGTACTATAAAAAAAACAATATAACAGAGTTGCACAGAAATATCCTGTAGTCCACCCCAGCCCCAATTCCAGACATATTCGTTCAGTGTATTTTTCCAAAGTTGCAGCCCGTTCAGAGCCAGAAACGAATCAGAGTCCTGATACGTGCTTATGGTAAAAGCCCCATTTGAAGTCATAGTCGTCCGTCCTATTAAGCAGAGGATGAGCTATTCTGAGTTTAAGGGTTCCCAACTGCTTGTTCCCTTTGTCTCATTCTCAGAATGTGAAAGAGGCTATTTCTATTTTATTAAATTTGTCTTTTTCCACACATATTTACATTTGGCTACACTGCCATTTGAACAAATGACAATTTATTGGACTGTAAAGATGATAGCAGTGCATGCATGTGAAAATAAAAAAGGCTGAAGTCGGCTGTTTTTGCTTTGTTCGCAGTACAGATGAGTGGATTACATGTGGCTAGTGGCTACACTGCCAACAAAGACATTGCACTGTAGATACATATAATTGGTGTATTGTGACGTATGTATGAGACTTTGTTCTGGTCCAAAGGTACAGCAAGACAGAAGATGCGGTTGGCCCATAGAGTATAAAGAAGGATAGAGACTGAACCGGCGCAATAGCCTCTTACCACTAGGGCCCAGTGCTTCAACGTTGGAAAGCCTCACTGGGGCCTTGAGTTGGCCTGAATAGGGAAACTTCACCACTTTTGCAAAAATATGTTAATGAGATTTAGAACACTTTCCTGGGGGTCTTTAGGTGTGTAATATTTGGTTTTAGATATTTTAGATTTTAGCAGTGAGCCCAGTATGTCATGGACCCTGGGTTCACTTACTTCCTGGACTACAATTCCCTTAATGCTTTGGTGCACTGCTCCTCATTGTGGATACGGGGAGGGCTGTCTTACTGAGACAACATGTAGTCCAGGAAGTAAGTAAGTACAAGTAAGTACAATTTTGTAAAAAAAAGTACATATTTAGCCCCATGTTCGAATGCCCCAGTCCCCCTGTCAAAAATAGCGAAAATCGCTAAAACGAAGAAAAAAAAGCAGCAAATGAAGAAAAGAAAAATCACACCCGTGTGAAGTGACACAGCCAGGGTGCCGGCCCGGTTCCGGTGAGCCGCCCCACGTCCGAAACGGTAGAGAAATGAGAGAATTACCATGTGGGGGTCTCTGGGGGTCCCCGGGGCATCCAGATACGCGCCCAGGGGGCCGGGCCGATTCCGGCGAGCCACCCCACGTCTGAAACGGTTGAGAAATGACAGAGTTACCGTGTGGGGGTCCCTCTACTTACTGTACCCTGTACTGTAACATACCGAAATCATCATATATACAGTTAATACGTGCGTGTGTGTTTGTGTGTGTGTTAGGTGGCGCACAGGTGGTGAAAAACCATGCTATTTTCGTGCTCATACCAGACCCAACCCAGCCACCCATGCAGCCACCCAGACACACACATAGCTCTGTAAGGGAGTGGTTGCACCACTCAAGAATTACTCATCTTTTACTTTCTCTAATAACAACCTAAAACATTAACCTAAAGTTGTCCTTTAAGGTATTTTCAAATGTGACCCCCTTTGAAAAAGGTTTGGACACCCCTGATATATTTTGTCAGTAATCTAATCACCAATTTCTCTCTTTCTCTCTATGTGCTGACTATCCTGACATTGACATCATAATTCAGGTAAGTCACCCCACTTTCCCTCCATAACTTCCTCTCCATGTCTTTGGCTGGTCTCTCTCTTCTGAAAGCCTATCACAGATCACCTTCTTGTTTAAACCCACCCTTCTCATTTAAGAGCATTACGACGCCAGCAAAAACTGAAGTGCTTTTCCTGCTCCAAGCTGCTCATCTCATTTACCCAACCTGCCACACCCCTGAACACTAGCTAGTAGCTACTTCATTGTCCACTATCCTATTAGGCCTGTGGGATGTAATACAGTATATGAACGCCCTGTTACTAGATATCATATATTTCCTGCCCCAACTGTCTTACAGAGCATAATGTTCTTAAAGCCCCTCACTTTTTAATGCAACAAAACAGTTGAAGTTTGAAATTTTGATGATCAATCCAATTTCACCTCTGTTTTATCACAAGGACGATCTCTTTAAAACAGTCACGTTCACACCAATTCGTAACAATGCTCCAAAAACAAAAGACAACACCGGCTTAAGTTCTTATCTCTGCATTTTGCGGTCTGTTATCAATCTTATTGCTGCTCAGCTCGACCCAGAAGTACAGTATTTCACTGTTTGTACTGAACTGGAAGTGTGACAGGGTGTACTGTACGGTCAACACCGTGAGGCACTGACCGATGTTCAATAACGATACTTTCTTTGTTTGGAGTTGCAGAACAGGGCCTTTGATTTGGTACAATGAGTCTTTAGATTGTCTTTCATCAATAGCCAGAGACTTGAGTTGTATTTTATAGAGCGTTAATAACGACAGTCTCCTTGAATGCCTCCTAAGGCTTCTAATCTAGTAGTCTTTATTTTCATTTTCCTGTCCTCCGTACAGTAGTAATCTAAAAGTGATGGACATTCATCCTGGCTTTGTCCGCTTTCTGTTGGAGAAAGCAGTGATTAGGTTTTGTGGAAAGTTTGAGGCATCCCACCTAGTTGTGACTGAGGTTTCATCTTGTAGGACACAGTGCCCATTTTGAACAAAACAGCATCCAATTTAGGTACCGGTAGTTGCCTGGTGACGTGCATTTTTATTGTCTGGTTAGGTGGGCTATTCTGGGGTGGTGTGTGTGTGTATTTTAATTGTCAATTACTTCCAGGGTTGTGTTTTTGTGGCTTTCTCATTCTCATTTCATATAGCCGGGTGTTCGTGTGGAAAGAGCTCATATACGTGCACGCTCACAGACACACATGCTGTAGTCACATGGTAATTGACAGCATCTGGTTGTGGCAGACGTGCCATAGCCTGCAACCCGCACCGGGGTGGAATTAACACATGAGACACACACAAACACACACTCCCTAGTCCCTCACTCATTTTATGAGCTTAAACATTATACACACACGCACGCACGTACACACTCACGCGCGCGCACACTGTAACCTCACTATACTATAGTTTCTACAAACCCATACTGTAACCTCACTATAGTTTCTCCAAACCGAGTTTAAAATGCTAAAAAGATTTACAGCAAGCGCCACACATTTGATTTGTACTTCCACCATCACATAAATGCTTTCACATAAGTTCACTGAGTACTGTGGTATTTGGTCTAAAAGTAAGCATTGATTTCTCCTCTTATTGAACCGTTTCAGAGACACATCACCCCTGCCAAATGTATTTGACATCATGCCTAAGCAAACAGTTGCTATTAAATATGTCACAATATCATCCAACATACTGTATGAACCTGTACAACAACTTTGCCTCATTTGTGTTGTGAATAACACAGCAAATACTGTAGTCGTTATGAGAACAGCCATCAGCTTCTGAACGAGGCTGTTGCCCAACACAATTTATTAGTTCTAAATTACATACTGTAGTTTCAACTCTCACAGGGTTGGGTGGGTGGTTTAAGCTCTCAGCTGTCTGTAGCTAGTTTTTGCAGTGTAAGAGAAAGCCATTACAAAGCCTCATTGGAAATCTATGGCCATTCTCATTAAGTGCTCGAAAGCAAGCCAAACTTTTTGTTGACCCACTTGGCGTCTCTGTTTTGTCATCATCTTTTTGTCACCTCAATCTCTAGGTCTGGGATGTAATAGATATTATTATGAATTCTTAATTCAACAGTTAACCTACATCCTATCCCTCTGAACTTTGCAATGGCATGCTGTCAATTAGGAGACATATGAAAAGACACCATTAAGACCATTTCTACTTACCCAACAGCACTCTTTGTACTGTATGTCAAAGTTGTTTTGACTCAAGTCGCTCTCATTAGAGACTGTTACGACAGTCAGCGAACGAGTCAGTAACACTGTGTCTCATGTTGACTGTGCTGGATGATCTGGCCAGCGTGGAGAGTTTGGGATGCTACGAGCCCGTGCCGGCTTCCGATAACAAACGGTTGAGTCCGGGGGATTAAGCGATTATATTTGATCAGGGCACAATGCGCCGGCCTCGGGCCGGGGCCCCCTGCCTCGTTCTGAACTGCTGACTGCCCAACTTCACTACAATCACAATCCCTACACAGGCTTACGCCCTGTGTCTATATGCGTGCGTGATTGTGTGGCCACATTTGCATGCCCATGCAAGTGAGTTAGTTCTTTTTTGCCCTGTCCCCAATGGGCCTAATAGGCCTGTGTTTTATGTATACTTTCTCTGCATGCACACATAATGTTTTTCTTTATCTGTCTGTTCACGCATTTGTTTTTATCATTTAGGGAGTGCACTATAATGTGCACTAATATGTGCACTCCCCTGGGAAAGGGTCAATAATACATGCCTTATGAAGAGCTGGGCGGGTGACAGCAGCTTTGGGAGTCAGCCAGGCCGGGCTTCTGTCTTCCGTGCTTCTTAACAGAATGGGGGAGACAGGGGGGGGGGGGGGGGACTGGTAGAGAGAGAGAGAGGAGAGAATCACTGGGGGGGAGGTGGAGGGTTAGTAGGGGCTTTGCCAAGCAGTTTCCTCCAGCCCACACATTGGCTAGCTGCCACTCGGAGCGTGTGCATGTGTCTGTCTGTGTGTCGGAGCAAGAGGGACACACAGAGAGAGAGACAGAGACAGAGGAGAGAGAGAGAGATGGGGCGAGAAGCAGGGAGAGAGAGACGTGTAAGTGTCAGGGTCCATTTATGAGTCCTGCAGAAGAACGGCGAGTAAGAGTACGAGGGAAAAGAGTAAGGGGGAAAGAAACGAGAGAGAGAGAGAGAGAGAGAGAGAGGAGAAGAAGGTAGAAGACGGGAAGAGATGATTGGTTGTCAGTGTCTGCTATTGGACTGCTCACTGTGGATATACATATGAGGGAGTAAAGGAAGAGACATGTTCTGTCTGAAAGGTAGGTTTGTGTGTGCCCGTGGGTGTGTGTGTGGCTGTCCGAAGCGTTAACCCTAAGGAAGTGTAGGACTGTTCCTGCAGACTCTGAGACAAAGGCAAGGTTTAAGTCTATCGCTCTCCTCCACATGGGAATTCATCTTTGTGGCCACTTCCTGTACACTATAGATCCTTCCTCTTTGTGTATAGTTAACTTCTTATTAGTGGATGTTCTTTGTTCTATTTTTGTTCTTCATCTCCCTCTCTCTTTCTCTACCCATTTCAGGTATTTAGATATGTTCTGCCCACTCTCCTTCTGCTTCCTCCCTTGTCAGTTGCTGTCTGTCCATCTGTCATGGTTATCATCTGACCTGTTGAAGGGGACAGAATGGTGACTTGGTGGTGGTGACTAATAATTTTGAAGTGATTCAATGTGAAACTACACGTGATTGGAATTGGATTTGCGCCCTCAGACTGGATGCTTTATTTAATTTATTGAGAGAGAGAGTGTGTGTGTGTGTGTGTGTGTGTGTGTGTGTGTGTGTGTGTGTGTGTGTGTGTGTGTGTGTGTGTGTGTGTGTGTGTGTGTGTGTGTGTGTGCACGTGCGTGTGTGCACGTGCATGCTCGTTCCACAGAAGCAGCTGGAAAGGCAGCAGTTGCTGTGCTCCTTTCCTGTGTTGTTTCCTGAAGAGTGTTACCATGTGTTGGCCATTATTTTGGCTGAACCGTGAGACAGAGAGAAATAGAAAATCTTGTTTGTTTGGCTCGTTTTAACTATTAGGATTTGACTTCTCTCTCTCTCTCTCTCTCTCTCTCTCTCTCCTCGCACCCCCGTCCTCGCTCATTCACGTTTTGACTCACTATCACAGACACGGATGGGAACACATAATGACTGCACTATTTAGGAATGGATGAGGCAGACGCATTGATTTGGCAGGCTGCATTATGCTTCAACATAGTATCACACTGGATAAACAGTAACACTAGTGTCAAACCATTTTTGATCACAGTGTTACATTGAGCTTCGTGTCAGACTTGGTGGAGAGTAGAGCCAGTCCAGACTGATCCACCATTATATCTTCTCTGTCGGCTAGAAACCTCATGAAAAGAAAATGTTACTTTTCAGGATTCAAATTTTTTAAAAAAAAGTAGCCGACCCGCAAGCTCAAAACGTGTAGATCTGCTTCTTTTGATGCATTTGTGTGACGCTTGTATGATCAAGTTGGACATTCATTAACGAAAGTTAAAATATGGAGAATAAGAGATTTCTGCCTGACAGCAACAATTTACTCGTGTGATGACAGTGGTATCAGCAGTCATGCAGCCTGTGTCCTGATGCATCACAATGCGTTGCATTGCAACGTGTTGTGAACTTGTACATCGGCTAATCTTGTATTTGTCTCAGAGTTGGAAAAAGCTCTATTGAAGAGGGATGTTTTGTTGCACCAGTGTGTGCGGTGTGTAGGAATGATAATTTGAACTCTGCTTAGTTGTAGGAATGATGTGTTTCCTAAACTTCCCTTATAATTTGAACGTTGCTTAAGTGAAGGGGAGGACTTCATGAAATAAAGTGGAGAATGAACATAATTAAAGAAATACACTGGCGGTTTGGCACGTCAGCTTTTTGATCAGCCTGCCTTTGTGTGACAAGGGAATTGGTACCAGCACACACCATCTGTTTAGTGGATGGCTCAGGCTAGTGTCACTTCGGAAGTGAAGAAATCTGCTGTAGATATATGACTTTGAGTCATGAAATCATGTGAGCTCAACACATTGTTGCTGCTCTTGGAGCCAGTGTTTAGTTTGGAACAATTTGTGGTCCAAACTCGGTTCATCCAGTTTTGGAAAGTACCTCCAAGGGAAAGAAGGTACAATCAGTGTCCCTGGCATTGTCTTGCCGAGTACCCATTTACCAATTCTCCTAACAAGACCACAAGGTTCACATTTGAAACATAAGACGTAAGTAAGCATTCATGTAAAATGCTGATTTTTGTTTTGTTACATGTAGCTATTACAGCTATTTCATGCATGCTATACCGGTATTGTCTTAAACCATTAAAATTGGGAAATCTACCATTTATACTTTGGCTCTTCAAAAATAGCAGATATACAAGTTTACAGCGCGTCACAAGCTAGTAGATCTGCTATTTTTAACCATTGTGACAATTTGTGCAAATCTTTGAGTATACAGCATATATTTTTAAAGTGAACATTTGTAACTAAAATCTTTCCTTCTGGTGGTCCCTGCCTCCCTGGAACAAAATATTTTGAGATGGAATCCACGGTCAAATCAGGTCTAATTGGTTAAAGCTGTAGTGTAGAGAGTATTAGTCTCGCGTGGCCACATTTGAAAATCCCACAATTTTCAAATGCTTCCAGTCATACAGTCTGGAGCACAGAAGCTCTGATCACGAGTAAAATATAGTGCGTGTGAAGCTTCCTCCCCACTTACAGTCCCGCAAATGTATCCTAATATAAATCAAAATCATCCTAAGATTATATAGCTTGCTGCTTAGCAGAAATGGAAATACAAAAATAAAATGTAAAGATACTTTTAAATATATTTTTCGTGAACTGAAATGCCAGCTTCCGTTACTCGGGAGGTGTAGTTCCAGACTATATTAGCATTTGGAGATTGTGAAATAGTTGTCTGGCTACGCGAGACTACTGTAGTATAGACAATTTTAAATTGTCTATACAATTTATTTATTTTTTTAGTTCAAATTGGTATCAAGGTAACAAGGCCAACCAACAGAACAGTGAGGGGCCCCTGTGGGCTTTCAGACTGGTCTGTAATTGAGGACTAAAACACTCTACCAGTGAGGGTTTCCAGTTTCAGAAACCAGATTGGTTTTGGGGCGAGCTTGTTCCACCTCAAATTTGAGTTTTCTTGTAAGCAGCAGAGGTGTGGAAATGCAACATAGCTGACCCATGTTATCAAATGTACTGTAAGCTCTCATCAAGTGAACAGATTGCTGAGAATATACTGTATCTAATCTCCCCGTTGTGAAGTCAAATCAGGACAGCTCAGTTTGTGGAGGAGCATGTATTTGGCTCACCCAGCAATGTTATCAGGATTTGTGTTTCTGCCTTTTTTTTGCCAAATACTTAACACATGACTCTGTTTTTAAGTTACCCATACTAACCTTAAGATATATTCTTTTTTTTTTGAGGAGTGAGCAGTAGGGATGCACATTTAAAATAAATTATAAATAATCCATTATCTTTAAGATAAATTATATCTGTCAATCAAAATGCATTAGACCAAAATATGTACACAATGAATGTGTCTGGTCGCAGTTAATATTTGGAGCTTTCGACTCACCAACAGCCAAGGAAAATGGAACTGTAGTAAACATGAGAAATGGAAAATGGAACTGTAGTAAACATGAGAAATGGAAAATGGAACTGTAGTAAACATGAGAAATGGAAAATGGAACTGTAGTAAACATGAGAAATGGAAAATGGAACTATAGTAAACATGAGAAATGGAAAATGGAACTGTAGTAAACATGAGAAATGGAAAATGGAACTGTAGTAAACATGAGAAATGGAAAATGGAACTGTAGTAAACATGAGAAATGGAAAATGGAACTGTAGTAAACATGAGAAATGGAAAATGGAACTGTAGTAAACATGAGAAATGGAAAATGGAACTGTAGTAAACATGAGAAATGGAAAATGGAACTATAGTAAACATGAGAAATGGAAAATGGAACTGTAGTAAACATGAGAAATGGAAAATGGAACTGTAGTAAACATGAGAAATGGAAAATGGAACTGTAGTAAACATGAGAAATGGAAAATGGAACTGTAGTAAACATGAGAAATGGAAAATGGAACTGTAGTAAACATGAGAAATGGAAAATGGAACTGTAGTAAACATGAGAAATGGAAAATGGAACTGTAGTAAACATGAGAAATGGAAAATGGAACTGTAGTAAACATGAGAAATGGAAAATGGAACTGTAGTAAACATGAGAAATGGAAAATGGAACTGTAGTAAACATGAGAAATGGAAAATGGAACTGTAGTAAACATGAGAAATGCCAGTCAGGCTCGACTGAAATGAAAACACCAGGAGGACCAGAAACATTGGCAAAGCAATATTTAATCTGATGCATTTTTGTTTCATTTGTCTACAAACTTGAATAATTAAGCTGCCAGTGAGTACCTGGTGGACCATAAGAACATTTCCTCCAAAAATGTTAAGTGATCTAAAATATTTTGATCATTAACCTCGATCGACATGAATGTGAATGAAGAATAATCCATTATTGGATGTTGTGTCCATCTTGGCCGAGATTATCTGGTGCCTGAGACTGCAGATGTGTTGGTGGTGTCCAGTCATCTCAGGGGCAGATGTCGCAGACAGTAACTGCACTGTGAAGCCATATACTGTAGATTAGCAGAGACAAGTTTTGTGTGTAATTGGGTTGTAGTGTCAGAGCTTATAAATTGTAAGGCAGATTTGATGTTAGTCTGGTCTATACCAGCACTCTATAGACCAGACTATCATTTCACAGCAGGGTGTTTTGTCTTGTATGCAATTATGGACGCCTGAGTTGTGTTACGCAGGAGTGAGCAGGAAGGTATGATTTTGAGCATGTGTCTCTATTTCCAGTGCCTGTGTTCATTCTTACTACGAAATACTTTATATAGACAGACAGCCTGTGTGTGTGTTTGTGCATGTGACGGGGTGCTGCAGGCACGTGTGTGTGTGTGTGTGTGTGTGTGTGTGTGTGTGTGTGTGTGTGTGTGTCTGTGTGTGTGTGTGTGTGTGTGTGTGTGTGTGTGTGTGTGTGTGTGTGTGTGTGTGTGTGTGTGAACTGAATTTCAGGAATGTGTGTGTGCAAGTTCCAGAAACTTCTTGGGAGAGCCTGGGTTAGCCCGGCCGTGTTAGATTTGGACCAGGGGGCAGTGACCTACATAGCTCTATGTCTAAAACCTATATTTAACCCACACTCTGCTGTGGTGTTTTACACTGTATTCTCATTTCTCTACACGTACATTGTAACCACTGGACGGTGGACGGTAGAGCCCACATTAAACATAAACTGACTTCACTGGACTGGTAGAGTAAAGTTGTTAATTGGTTCAGGGTATTTGCATAGCCGAGAGAGTTTAGGCAAACTCCAGTGGAACGTGACCACAGCACCACACAATAATACCTATACATGTTGTTTAATGTGATACTTCAGGCATACTGCTTATTGTCAGACTGTGATAAATCATACTTCAGGCATACTGCTTATTGTCAGACTGTGATAAATCATACTTCAGACATACTGCTTATTGTCAGACTGTGATGAACACTAAGCATGGTAGCTTGCTGCTACAGGCGCCCTTTTAGCTTCTGCCCCTGTTAACCCCTTCTGGGCTTGTAAAGAAGACAGCGGCTCCGGTGTCCCATCATGCACCTGTGTGGTTTGATTGGAGGGATTCTGACCTCTTGACCCCCAGGGCTGACCCTACCTGCCCCCTGGCCTGGTGAGTAGAAGTGTTGATGGAGGCTCTCACATGAGATGTGGCAGGCCACTTATCTCCAGTGGAGAGGAAGAGAGGGGACGGGGACGGGAGGGGAAAGCGGCGCAGTGCCAAAGGGACTTTTGAAAGACCCATATTTAATTGATTTCATAAGTTCATGGTTTGTCGAATGATGACACCAGGTTGACTCACACTAGCTCTGAGTGCTGAATCCCACAGGAAATTACAGACAACTCGTTGATCATGCTTGTATAATAACGAGCCACAATGACAGCATTACATATAAGTGCTTGGGGTCAGTACACAATGCTGACGCAAAATACTTTTTTTGGTAGTTGGGTATGTCATGTAAAAACATGCAAAAAATAGCTGATCTGCAATCTTGATGTAATGATGCGTTCATTGCATTACTTGTGAGGTTTGTGGCCTAAGGTTTGGGTCATCTTTGAAACTTTGGGCGAAAGCCTTGACACGTTAAACATGAATGAGAGTAAGAGAAGATGGATGATGTGGCATTGACTTCACCTCCTTATCTGGCAACAAGTCAAAACTCTTCCAAGAGAAGGAGTTGTCTTGCACTGATTGATATACAATAAATGGAAAAGTTCCATTCACTGTGAATGGGTCCTGACTGTCAGTCAGGAGGACCCCAGTGAGCTTATTCACAGTGTTGTGAAAAGAGTTTAGAATTGCTAAGACAATGGCTGCCATGCTAACAAAAGAAAAGTTTAGCAAAAACAGTTTCCTTGAGTTAAAGTAAAATTTAGCATGAAAAGACAATGGAAAAGTTCCTCGGACAATGTTTCTTGGGATAATCCAGGGACAATGCTGGCAAAGTATTTATTTTTGTATCTTCCTGATTGAAGTTAGGAAGGACAATAGTCCGTGTCCTCCTGTGGACAATGAGTGACTCCCTGTGGACAAGTGGATGACTTCCCCACAGCCAACACAAACACAGCATGCAGGTGCTCCTCTTCCTCCATTCAAACCCATCCGTGTCCATGGAAACCATTGTCCCCAAACCTTACGCTCCAGCCCCTCTCTCCATGCACGCACACACACACACACACACACACACACACACACACACACACACACACACACACACACACACACACACACACACACACACACACACATATATATCATCGCTGTTGGGCAGAAACCTTGCATCTCCAGATTTCAACTTTATGTGCTTTTTCGTAAACGATTCTACTGTAGCCCTACAACTTTGTGTCGCACGAAAGTAGCAAAACTAGCCTCTCGACAAGCTCAGAGTCATAACGAATTGAACATGGTGGACCCTATTGTAAACGAGTGTAATGCTTTATATGGTGTCGTCCACAGTTAACAGTCTTTGTATTGAGGTGTGCTTGAAATGTACTGTAATTCTTCAATCAATCTATACAATTGTACAATTTGTAGATGCATTGCTATGATTGCTTACAGTGTGTTCACTAGAGAACAACATTGGATCCGTTGGAACGCAGGTTATTTTTTCCTGAAAAGTAACACTTTTGGACATACAGGTTTTCCAGGCCAGCAGCAATGATAGTACATGCATGCAAGTGTATTGGACACACGCACGCACGCACACACACACACACACGCACACACACACACACACACACACACACACACACACACACACACACACACACACACACACACACACACACACACACACACACACACACACACAGGAAGAACGTATATGCGGGCGCGGGCACCCACACTCATATACAGATTGATAAGCCAGGAGCTGATTGTCCAAGACATGCATGCACAAACACACCTCCTGCGCAGCTGTAATTCCCATTTGGAGGCAGTGGGCTGTGAGAGACGGGCCGCTGTGCACACTGAGCTAGAGATAGATCTGAACATTCACAGACAACTGACTCACACCCATATTGTGTGGATGTACAATGACAGCACTCCCACCAGTTACGCACAAGTGTGCGTACACACATGCATGCACATGCGCACACATGCACAGTGCACATACACACGCACGCACACACACACACGCACTCACACTGCGCCTCTCACAACCGATGTTGCCATAGAGAAAGAGAGCTCTCTTTATCAGTTTATCAGGTGTATGTGTATGCACCACTATGCACACATACTGTATATTAATTTATACCGGCACCTGACTGTATATGTTATATTTCTGCACACTTGTGTGCTTGTATGTGCATGCATGTGTGTGTGTGTGTGTGTGTGTGTGTGTGTGTGTGTGTGTGTGTGTGTGTGTAGTGTAGCCATTGTCCAGCACCAGGGGGAGCCATTTCCCTCCGGTCTTTCCAAGTTTCTCTCCTCTCAGTGGTTTCCACCATCTCTCTCCAGCTCTTTCTTCTCTTTTCTAATCTCTATATATCATTACCTCGTTTTATTCCGCCACATGCTTTTGTGTGCAAAAGATTACAAGAAATTGTGCTAAAAGGCTACTCCAGTCCTACTTGTCATCTGTCCATTATCTGGATATATATATCGACAGCCTCGTGCCTATCAAAGCCAAGCTGATTAGCGATCACATACAATCATAAGCACAAGCACCCACTTGGCACTGGGGTGTACACATGCTGATCTGCAATAGTTGCTATTCCTCACTACTACTACTACTAGTCTACTACTACTACAATTTCCCTGCAGAGTATATTATGTATGTGTCTTTATCTGCCTGTTTGCTCCCTCAGACTCTCGGGTCTGTCAGCTATTTACCTCCTGCTGCGTCCACCTGTGCCTCTTGCCACTTCCACTGGAGTTTGGCTGTTGCCTGAATCAGTGGGCCAGGATCAGGCAAGCATCATGATGTTATTGTCCTGTCATTATGACTTGTGCGCCCCCCCACCACCATGTGACAATGAGTGGGTGGCAGTACAGTAGATGTCGCATGAACTTGAATGCTGGAGGGGATGTGGTTAATTACCTGCAGCCTGCTGTCCATCTGTCCATTTGTGTGTGTGTGTGTGTGTGTGTGTGTGTGTGTGTGTGTGTGTGTGTGTGTGTGTGTGTGTGTGTGTGTGTGTGTGTGTGTGTGTGTGTGTGTGTGTGTGTGTGTGTGTGTGTGTGTGTGTGTGTGTGTGTGTGTGTGTGTGTGTGTGTGTGTGCGTGTGTGTGTGTGTTGGCGAGTCTACTGCAGTCAGGGACTCGGGTTTGGGATAATCTGGGTTTATAGATTAGACCTGCAGTGTGGCTGGTGGTGGGGGAGAAGAAGCAGCCATGTGGACACCACTGGACGACAACACTGGTGCTCTTTTCTAAAACAAAGAGAGTTGCAGACAGTGATGCTCTCTGCAGAATCTGCTGACAACCCTAACCCTTTGGGGTGCTATTGATTGAGGCTGTAACCATCCTTTGGACATGCATGCTCATTCTTCGTCTACGCTTCTGACAGGCTTGTCACTTTTTGTGGACAAAGCCACATACAATTTGGGCTTTTGCGGTGGACCCTGGCGGGTAATTTAGAGAACAGTTCGGCAGGAGGGGAAATAACAAAAATCTAACCTCAGTTATTTCCAATAGAGCCCTGCCCTTTGTTTTCAAACGTTAGTTTCACATCTCTTGAATACTTCTGAAGTTTCTTGTGGTCGTTTTCTTTGGAAACCAAACTTTATTTTCTCAAACTCTAAGTTCCGAGTCTGGGTTTGAGCCAGTCGCCTGTTTGTACAAAATACACTTTTCCTTTTTCCCCCTTCTCTTGCTTGAAAGCCTGAGTTATTCAATTCCGGAATATTTCTCGGGAACGATGATGTTGATCCTGGAGATTGATCTTGTAATCCAACTCTGCATATAGCCTCGCTTTGTCAGGCAAATCAATGTGGGTCAATAGCATCTCCTGGGAGGGAGAGGAAAGACAAAAAACAAAACGGAGGCTGAGGAGGAGAAGAAGAAAAAGGGGGGTGCAGCCCTAGACGACCATTTGGAGATTACAGTGTTTCAGTGCAAGGGGATGGGGTGTGTGGGTCCCCAGCAGGTTGCGAAGAGCTCCAATCTCCAAGTTCTGTCCTCCCAGTGAAAGAGGAAGGGGGGTCTATTGAGGGACTCCTCACTCAGGCTAGAGGGGGACATCTCAAACACACACACACACACACACCCCTCTTCAATACCCCCAGGGAGGGCCCAGAGAGGTTCGCACGAGGGAAGGGACAGAGTGAAGGAGGAGGAGCGAGAGCCGTGTGTGTAGGGGGAGGTTGGTCTAGGGTTAGAGAGGAGGGGAGGTCTTAGGTCTTAGCCTGGGATGATCACATACGTGCATCGCCGCTCCTCTGAGCCAGTGGTCAGCTGCTGGCACAGGGCCTGCTATGAGGTCCCCTCTGTCCAGAAGTGGTCCCCGTGCTCCCCCTGCCAGCCTGCCACCGAGATGGGAAACAGCCATCAACCCGAGGCCTCCCCCAGCCCACGTTCTGGCCACAGCAGGCCCGAAGGCTGCCTGCGGAAACGCCTACTCTCCGTGAGCAAGGTCCACCAGAAACGTGACACTCTCTGGACAGCCAAACCGCTGCTAGGACCCGTCACTAAGGGCTCGCTGGGACACACGCACACCTACCAGGATGGCAAAGGTAGACGGCTGAACGTGGTTGTTTGTTTATTTTATTTTTTTGTCGAGTTCTTGAAAATGTAGCACGTTTAACACTTAACGTGAGATCGCACCGGGTTTGACATGGAGTGAAACCTAGTATTTTTATACCGAGCCCCAGATGGTTCCTATCTGTCAGTAGACATTTCACATTAATTGCCAGGATGATTTGGTGTATGCCTGTATGGACATCTCAGGTCACAGTCGCTGGGCTTTGGGCTCATCCATGAGCCTCTTAGCAAGACTTACCAGGACTTACAACTGCCATATAGGGAAATTGTTGTTATATTTTCTTTCTAAATGGTTGTTCTATTTTTCTATTTAGTGTCCTGATTTGAACTGTGCATGAAATAGTGGCATGATATACCGTACAGCAAGACCAGGTGCTCAGGAGACATGTGGGTGAAGCCTTGTACCACAGCTGAGCTCTCTCACTTTTCATGGGATTTGCATCCCCTCCCACCCTGTAATTGTTTGACCTGTGCCGTCTGTCTGTTTGTGCGTGTTTAAGTGTGAATTTGCATGGGCGTGTGCGACTCTGTTTCGCTGAGCATTGGATGCATCATCAACACAAGGTTGTGTCATTGTGACCTCCAAGACCTTTGACCTCTGACGTGGTGGTGCGGCTCCACATTGGCCAGAGCTCGGTGACCCTGGAGAGAAAGGGCTTGAGTTAATTTGACGGGTCATAAATAACCTTTCATATAGTCCATTAGTTATCTTCACCCACTGGGGCGACTGTGGCTCAGGAGGTAGAGCAGGTCGTCCAATGATCCATGGTCGGCGGTTCGAATCCCGGCTCCTCCTGTCTACATGTCGAGGTGTCCTTGGGCAAGACACTGAACCCCAAATTGCTCCCGATGTGCTGGTTGGCACCTTGCATGGCTTCCGCCGCAATCGGTGTATGAATGTGTGTGTGAATGGGTGAATGTAATGCACAATCTATGTAAAGCGCCTTGGATAAAGGCACTATATAAATGCACCATTTACCACTAATAATCTGGAAGGTTGTTTGTGTTATTTCAGGGTGGACTTAAGGCCTATTCATATGCAGTTTTAGGTCATAAGCTGACCACCGAAAACTAATATGATGTCACACCACAGTGGTCACCGCTCACACAAACACATCTCTCTGTTTTTACTATGAATAGGTATGACTATGAATAGGCCTTTACTGTGTGGGGCCCAGATGAGCATGTGTGCTGCGTGTCTGAATGACTGCATGTCTGCACGGAGTGCACGCATGCTTGCATTGAGATCAGACGATGTGTGTCCTTGAAGGGGACGGCCCAGCATCGCAATTAAAGATGCTCTGCTGGCCACCCATGGGAACCGGACACAATGGTCAGCAGCTGGAGGTGGCGGGCCACGCGAAGGGGAAGTGTAACAGAGCTGACAATTTGGGGTATCGGAGATGCTGACCCACTTTCACCTCCACCACAACATAAAGGAGATGGGGAGATGAAGGACAAAAAGACAGTGAGAATTGAAGAGAGAGTTTGAAGAACGGCTGCATAATGCCAATTTTGTCATGAAATGCACACACTTTAAATAAGCAGTTTAGTTTGTTGTTGTTGTTGGTGTGTGTGTGTGTGTGTGTGTGCGCGCGCGTGTTTGTGCGTGCGCGCGTGTTTGTGCATGCAAGCGTGCGTGCATGCATGTAAGACTGAATCACTTATTCCTGTGCGTTTAGCGGAACAAAGCGCTCCCAGACAAGCGTGGCCCGTCCTCACGCCTGCTTTGGCTAACACGCCGTGACAGCTCAAGATGTTGCCGGCATGGCTACAGTATTGTCTGTCCCTTATGCACTGAATCAACCTTCCTATCATGCTGTGCTTATGGCCCCACCTAGCAGATGACCCTGTCTTGAACACACTCGCAAGTCGCAACATACTCATACATTGTTGTCTTTATTTTATGCACTTTGTTTTGTGGTTGTCCATTTGTCTCGGTCCTGATTATCGTACTAATCTTAATGCATTCATTCACTTTACGTTATCCCCTTTTGGTTCCGTCTCCAATTGCCCATCGGTGCCCTGTGTGCGTTTCTGTGTTTGTTTTGGTTCTCTTCCTCTGATCAGTTGAAAGGTGGAGCAGGTGTTCTGTTCTGTCAGATCCCCCATAAGCTTCCAGTGCACGGACAGGTTCAGCTATTGGCCAATCAGGGGCAGCGACTCCCCAGGGATGTCGAGCACCTGAGGGGAAGCTCGGCTGCGTGGAGTAACAAGATGAGCACAAATGAAATGGATTAGCTGCACTACACGAAAGGGAAGGATGGGGCGTTGGGGCCCGAGTGAAAAGAGAGGGAAGGATGGGGCATTGGGGCCCGAGTGAAAAGCAGTTAGGATAATTCGATTGCGTTGCGGGTGAGAATGGTGGATGGAAGGCTTTCTTTCCTCACATCTTTGTTGTTTTATTTTCTCTTTCATTTTTCACACACGCACACGCACACACACACACACACACACACACACACACACACACACACACACACACACACACACACACAATGACGCCATCATACGAGTCGACAGAGCATACATTTTTGGCATGAGCCAGTGGAGTGATGGATCTTTCTCAGTGCCTGTAGGCTAAAGCTCTGGGTGTTAAGTCAATTGGGGCAAGATGACACACTGACCAGCTGACCAGTCCTACAGACTGACTGGCTTTTCACTGGTCAAGGCTTTTCACTGGTCAAGCGGCAAGCTTGTCTACTATTAACAAATGTGTGTGCGAGACATAATCACACGCAATAGGATAGCAGTGCTAGGGTTTGGCATACAGGCAGAAGAATATGGTGGCCGTTAACATCAATGCGTGACAGATATACCGTAGCAAGTGGGTGCATATTTCTTCTGACTTTTAAGCCATTTAGTCCAACCATTGATGGTGTTAGTTGAAACTGATGGTAATAAATGTGTTCTCTTTCCTGATTGGATGAAATTGGTATCCCGACCTGAAAATGTATTTGGAGATGGAAAATACATAGCGTGAGAGAGCATGACAGCTAATATTAATTGTTGAAGCAAAGACCAGGATATTGGACGCAGCACGCACGCGTGCACACACACACGCACACGCACACTCACACTCACACTCACACTCACACTCACACTCACACTCACACTCACACTCACACTCACACTCACACACACACACACACACACACACACACACACAGAGAGAGAGAGCGTGTTTCGGGAATTGGGGGTTAGGGTCAGTCAACTGCAAAATGGGGCCAATGCTCTGTTGTCCTTGAAAGTAACCCTGCCTGCCTCTCTTTGTTTCTGTCTTTCTTGTTGACATTCTCGTTCCCGTTGGGGTGCATGTGTCTGCCTGCTGCCTGCCTCCCCGCCTGTCTGTCTCCTATGAGTATGACCTGGCCTCGGTACACAGGCCTTATTATGACCCAACTAAAACTCTCATTGTTGGCTTTCTTGCCCTCCATTGCCCGCACTCAGCCGCTCAGTCGGGTAATGGGGGTGAAGAGTAATCTAATGTCATGATTGGCATCTAATTTGCGGAGAGCTGTTTAAGACTTACCGTAATAGGCAATGCCGGCCCAGCGGCTGGATAATGGCTGGTCCTCCATCATGGGTGACCAGCACCTAATGGAGTCATCACTGACAAGTAGTGGCTCATAATTGAGTTGTATTTGGAGCGTTGTGTGTGTGTTTGTGCGTGTGGCCGTGCGTGCGTGTGTGCGAGTGCGAGCGAACGACTTGCATGTTGCAACTTGCAAGGAGGGGTCATTTGCATCTTGATTATGTGTGACAAATTGCTGTAACGGATAATCTAGTCAAATAGATGGACGACGTATGGACCGGGCCTGGGCTCAGGGCTCAGCTGGGCTTCATTTAGCGGGTACGGAGCCCAGGCCAGGGAACTAGTGAGAGAGAGCAGAGTAAAATATATGTTGAGTATCAGGTGCAACTGGCCAATACAGGCCCATCTGTGCTAAGCCTAACTGGATTTGAATGAAAGGCTTGATTTACCACATCGGGACATAACGGTCAGATAATCACTGGAATCAGTGTCACTCTATTGGCCAGATGTGTCAGAGGAAGATTAATTGGCTGGAGAGAGAGGATTGCAGCTTTTAACTCAGTGGGTCAGACTCAGGACCCATTTTGGTGTCACAGAGACATTTTTATGGTGTGTGAGTAAATGTCACCTTTTTTCCTGTTTCCCCACATCAAAGAAAAAGTATTATTTCACAAGATCTTCAAAGAAAAGAAAACCTATATATAAAGCGAGTGTGAAACTGTGTAGTGTAGTGAAAATAGCAGATCTACAAACTCACAACGTGTGAGCAAGCTTGTAGATCGGCAGTTTGGCTCCCAGGGAGCCTCTATTATTTGGGTCTCTATTCTCTCTATAAAAGGTTTGGGAACCACTGAGCTAATTTTAACACAGATTGTATGCATTAATCTTTTTAATTTATCTTCCGAAGCCTTCTCTTCTCGAAACATTTTTCTTATGTAATTAGCTTTCATTGTCTTTTTTTTTAAACTTTTATTTCACTCTTCAGTTATGCCCTAAAATGCCCTTGCTTGCTCAGCCTTGCTGTTATCATATGGAGCCCCCTAGTGGCTGCGTCTGTGTACTGCTTGCACCACATTGCAGCCAGAACCTGGTGAGGAAGACAGCTCCCTGCAGTGATGACATATGTCACTCTTTAGCCCGTCTATATCCTCCCCTATCAGTGACACTTTAACCTCCATTCCAGCTCTCTCTCCACCTATAACCACTCTCCCATTTCCCCTATGAATGACACTAAACACTGCTGGGTAGGAATAAGAGCTGGGCCTCACTGTGTATGCGTCCGTGTGCGCGTGTGTGTGTGTGTATGTCTGTGAGAGAGACTGTATCTTTGCGTGATTATTGACCAATTAGCAGGAGGTGAAGTGAAGTCTCTCTGCACTTAATTCAATAAGACAGGTGCTGCTAATAGGTTAATAGGTCAAATTGCCTGTTGGACGTGCTCGAGTAATAGTATGTGCACTTGTGTGCATGCCATGGTGTGTGTGTATGTGTTTGTGTTAGCACATCCCAACATGTAAGAACATGTATGCGCATGGCTGAGGGAGGGGGGGGGGTGTCAGGGGTGTCAGTTTGCCTGTCAGTTTGTTCATATAACTTGCGTGTGGAGAGGGAAGGTAAAAGACACTTTTCCGTGTGAAAATGTGCGTGCACAAGGTGTGTGCACGCGCATTTTGCAGCATGCGCTCATGCATTCCCGCACACCCCCTCCTAAAGGCCCTGTGTATGTGTCTGCCTGTTTTCAGTGTTATACAAGCATTGGGCAAATATATGGATGTGGCTTTATGGTGTATTAGTGCATATTCTTCTTTGTCTTGCAACGCCCCTGCGACATACTGGCCTCATGTCCAGGGGGTGTACGTGTACGTCAAGCTGCCACTCACGCTACAGAAACAGGAGAGAGGCTCCTGCCCCGATGGGCCTCATGGCTCGGCAAGGCTTACTTACTTACCTTTCATAATTCTACCCTAATGGCCGTTTATCCGGTCGCCTTCTCCTACCAAACCACTCTGTCAGCACACATCTCTCCATGCACAAAACATCCTGCACGCCACTTCAATCCATATGCACTACATCGCTTCCCCACACAACTGCCATATTACTTTACAAATATTATTTTTGTCAGACACAGTTATTGCGCAACGAAGGCCAGTGAAATTCTAGTCACTAATGTAGGGTTGCGACAACTGTTAATCGAATTAATCGATTCAGTTGACTCTAAAAAAAACTATTGACTACACAATTGATAATTTAATAAAGTAATCGATCAATTTGAATTAAATACAATTTGTCAAATGACAGATCTACATGCTTGTCCCATCTTGACACTGTTCTGTATTCGACGGAAGTGGTTTATTGATACATGATTGAAATATTAAAAAAACAAAAAACTCAAAGTGCTTTCTCGATTATTTGATTAATCGTATAATAAGTAATTCATAGAATAATCTCTAAGACAGTCGATAGTAACAGCCCTACTCTAATGAGTCTAATTCCTAATTTACACTTGGTTGCACACCAGCAGATCCACAAGCTCACAATGTGTTGTTGCAGCGTGACACATTGTGAGCTTGTAGATTGACTAGCGTTAATGATGGTCATGCTTCATTCATCTTCATTCATTTATTTTATGACCTGATCAGACAGGTTTTTTTGCTTTTCTGCTTGCAGTCAAATGCTCTGGGGTCTCAGTCTATCCTGCACGCCCTCCCCACCAGTCTAATTAAGTAGCCTTGGGAACCATCCGTTCCCGAGCCATGTGGCCCATAGGTGAGGAGCCTATTTACTGTTTCTGAAGCGTGAGGCATGCAGCATAAGTACACCCCCTGGACATGTCACTCACTTGTATGTGCATGCTGGGACTTACCCCCAATCCAACCCTTGATACGGCTTGCTAAGCAGGGAGCCATTGGGTACCATTTTTACAGTCTTTTGTATGACTCTGCTCGGGATTGAACCCCGACCTCGCAACCCCAGGACGGTCTAACCACAAAGCCACTGAGCTGGTCCACACCAGTCTGCTTCATGCCAAATGTCGATTTGAACTCTCATGTTCAAGACAAGAGAAATGTTTATAGCACATTTCATACGACAAGTGTAGACTCAATGTATATTGTATATTGAATATAAATACGTATATTGAAAAAGGTAATGTATAAAATAATAGGCAATACAGGTGTGCATTCTGTATGTGATTGTTTTTGGGATAACCACAGATCCCTCTTCCTCGTACCCCAGCCAGGCATATCCCCAGCTCCAGCTCCCTTTTGTGTGGAGATCAGTTGGAGCCTCCATTAAGCCTGAATAGGAGAGACCAATCCTGTGAAAAGCTCATGTTCCCCCATAGAGACTCATTATAAAAGAGGAGAGAGAGAGGGAGGCGGCGAGAGAGAGGCTGATTTTAAGAGGCTCTTTAATTCTTTCTGGTTAATGAGTTGTCCGCTCTCGCCATGGCAACCTCTCTTTGAGTGCTTCCACTCTAAATGTGTGGACTGAGGATGAAATGCTCAGGAGAAAACACAGTAAACCTGGAGACAGGGAAGGTGCTTTTGCTGCATTGAGCTACAGCAGTCATTATGGGTCATAAAACCACAGGAGAGTGTGTCCAAAAGAACTTAACTTTTGTTCTAATCTTGTTTATTTACAGCTGAAGGCAAAGTCACAACAGGACCCCAACAGTTGTGAGGTCAGAACAGGGTCATAACAGAGCTCCAAACAAAGCTTCTAAATGAAGATATCTGTTGGTTCTGTAGTGTAGGTGGATATTTTGGCCACAAGGTGTCAGTATATGACAGACAAGTATCTGTAACAGACTCATTCAGTCCCTACTCAATCATACCGGATGAAATTGTGATGGCTTTAATTATGGCTTTAAAAACCACAGCAGTTAAAAAAAAACAGTTTATAATATGACAAAAGGCTAATTAACATATTAATGGCATTGTGTTAATTATCCCTTGAGAATTAGCATCAGATTAATTACCTACACTGCACTAGCAGGCTGAACACAAATGTATCTTCTACACACTCACACCTCTCCACCCCAAAAAAAGAAATAAAAGCATGAGGTTTAATTTGGTGCCATGGGTCTTTAATTTTGATCTATTTGATCAGTGAAGTGCCCTCTCCTCCCCGGGGAACCATTAGAAACCTGCTCACTGCCTTTGAGCAAGGCCCTGTTCTCTCTGTTAATCCATCCATCCTTCCAGAAGGGCTCACATGTGACAGAGGGCGAGGAATGGAGGGATGGACCGGGAGAAGGAGGGAGGGATGGATCATGGAGGGTGTTTTATTACAAAGTGGCGGGAGGGGTTAAATGGATTTTGGGGTCCTTCTTCTTTCCCAGACGAGGGCTCAGGATAGGATTATCATCAGATGATGTGCACATAGACGCACTCTAGCTCTTAGACGTATTCCCAAGTTAGTTTTGGACAGACAGATGATCTCACAATGCTATTAGTCTGTGCGTGTGTGTGTGTGTGTGTGTGTGTGTGTGTGTGTGTGTGTGTGTGTGTGTGTGTGTGTGTGTGTGTGTGTGTGTGTGTGTGTGTGTGTGTGTGTGTGTGTGTGTGTGTGTGTGTGTGCGTGTGCGTGTCCACCAATACAGATCACTGTATTGGTGGAAAGCACTGAGCAGTAAGTGCCTCTGCTGAGGCATATTTAAACCTCTCTCTTCACCACTTGCATAATATTATAGTATTATTTAGCAAAGCTTTCTGATTCAATATTCGAACATTGTTATAGACTGGAATAGACTGAACGGCACAGCAGGGTTTGATGTTGGCAATACAAGCACACATTGCTATTGGGTCAGACCAGCCTGATTCCAATCCTCATCAGGGGGTCATATAACGTACATATAACATACTGTAGGGTAAAGCCATGGATCAATGTTGGCCTGGCCTGTATTTACATTATGAGGCACGCTATAGCCCTAACTAGGCTGCTGTAATTGGTCACCCAGAAGGGATGATGTCACTGTAACCTCGGTAAGAATTGAAATGGGAGACGTTCCTTTCCTTTTGCTGTTCTGTTGTGTGGATGATCGCTACATGCGTCTGCCAGGGTTATGCAGTTTGTTGTCTTATAGCACGCGATGTCATCACTTCACCTGAGAGTTGATGGCTGTAGTTTTAACATATTGGGGCTTTTCACATCAATTTGATAGGCCGGATGAACCGTGCCAAAACCAATCATGCATGGTTTATTATATTGATAATCAACAGTGGTCACTGCCAGCCACCAGAACTCACTTCCGACCCCAAATATGACCACTGGTTGACTCCAGAACCCCCACCCTCTGACCCAGTGCTGTTGCTGATGAGATGTGAGTTGCTAACTAGGAAATGGGTCAAATGATATTATTAACTGTACTCCCCTATAGCGGAGGGCTTTATAGTATCATCTCTCTCTCTCTCGCTCTCTCTCTCTCTCGCACACACACACACACACACACACACGCACACGCACACGCACGCACACACGCACACGCACACACACAACCTCCCATTGTGATTGGCTTGGCTGTAACCCATTTCCCTTTGGTACATATCCCCATATCCTCTTGATAAGAACACTCTCACTCCACACACGCACACAATCACACTGAACGGTGGCTCTTCTTCCCTCCCTCCATAGTGACAGCGGGGCCATGAAGCCTCAGGTGGCTTGTCGCTCTGTGCCCCTGGGCTAGCGGAGGCACTTACCCTATATTAGCCCAGTCTGTGTCTGTGCCTCTCTGTCTGATTCAGACAAGCCTCTCTGTGTGTTTAGCAACATGAGACAGAGCCATGCAGAGTGCAGACCACAGCGCTGACGCACTACACTTCATGTCAATTATAGAGCATTTGTACAACAGCTGAACTTAAGGAGCTTTTTCCTTTTCTGGGGTTCGTTGGTGCCTTGCACACCTCGCTTCCTACTTGAACATATGGAATAGTATGATCTGTATGTGTAAAAAGCTAAATGCATTGATTCAGATGTATCGGTCTTAATAGGGCAATTGATTATGATTGAATATTTTTGCAAAAATATAATTGAAATTAATATGGCACTTAAAATAAATATCCCGGGATCTTGAAGATTGGTGTATTTTTCTTTATTGTCTGCATTGTCTTCATTCTACTACCAAGTAATTTGTAAATTCAATGTAGTTAGAAATATATATATATTGACGTTGTATATTACATGGTGCATTGCTTCCTATCCTAATGAAATTGAATTTAAGCTTATTCTACTGTGGTATTCTACACTTAATGTACATCTGTCACTCTGCTCAGGGGAGTCTGTTTAATAAAATGTGCAACAAAGGTTGCTATCATGAGTTATGCCTGTGCCTCTCACACTTATTGAACATAGCCTGCTCTAACCTAATCATTTTAATTAAGTCAGCTGTGAGGTTTTATGTGTGAGTATTTAAGTCAGCTGTGAGGTTTTATGTGTGAGTATTTAACCTGTAGTGTTATGCACACACACACACACACACACACACACACACACACACACACACACACACACACGTGCACAATCACACATACACTTATGCACTCACTATGAAGTCCCTTGGGATCGCTATACACACCATTGCTACGTACCCGTGTCAGAATTTATGGCAATGTATGGGTTTAGTCAATTAATCAAATGCATTTAGGGGGCTGGAGGACACACACACACACACACACACACACACACACACACACAAACACACAAACTGGCTCATAGAAGCCAAGTTCAGACAGCCCTGGTGTTGAAATATAGGTCAGGAGAGCAGCATGGCGGAGAACATAATGTTGTGTGTCTGTGTGTGCCCATGCATGTATGTGCATACGCATTTGGGTGTAATTGCATGCTTGCGTGAATGTGCACTATGGGCGAGTGCATGGATTTATTGGCTCATAACCTATATATGCAAAAGTCTACGTGTGTGTCTATTGAAGAGAGAGAGAGACAAAGGCAACGGTTGGTGGAAGAAGTCCAATATCTGCTGGCCTTTATAATCCAGGGTTAACTGTATCATAATGTGTGACAACATCCGTTGTGTAAGTGCAGTGGATTGCAGAGCCAGCCACATTCATAGTCACACACCATCACAAAGCTTATATAGTACATGCTTACCCATTGTACACCCATGCCCTATAATCATGGTTGAAGCCTCATGTAAGCCATCACAAGGCAAGGGACTATAGTCACTGAGACATCAACATCTTAGGTCTTGCTGTTATTGATGTGGTCGATTCTAAGGGGATCCGTTGGGAAGCGAGGGAAGTCTTTAGTCGATATGACTGGAGACGGGGTGACCGGAGGGTAATGTCTCCTAATGCAGTCTGGAGAGTTAGCATAGTCTCTATAGAATCAGCCTCTGGGATAATATTACATACATGCTTGATATTACAGTACACAATCTGTTATCATTACTAGCGTATAGCTTGTCTGAACTTTTAAACTACCGGTACATACAGTACGGTACAATATCTGTTTAGAATAGGGATCGTTTTGTTGAAAGATTTTTGTATTTTAGTAACCTGATAGGCTAAAGATTTTCCATAATATGGTTAGAGCTTTGGTCCTAATAAGTAAGTAGCCTATAAGCCCAAATTATTCGGTATAATGTACTGTTATTTCTAAACATGAATGGCTGCTAGCTCTTAATATTTCCCATTTCTTCCTGTTTGGAAAAGGGCAAAGGCCAATGGGATTAGATTTACAACTCTGTCGCTAGGGAGAAAGAACGGTTAGCCACAAATTATTCCTGACAGGGAACATAAAAAGTGCTCTGGGCCATGAACAAAAATGCCACCCTCTCCGAAAGGACCAAAAACATAGAAGCACAAAACGGCCGCTCGTAAAATAACGACTTTTGAGCTCACTGCTCAATAGAGACACACATTTAAATTTGACACGCCTTTTGCTCAACTGAAGCGAACATTAGGCCATAAAGGTTACTGCTTTGGTGTGTTTGTGTGAGGTGGGGGCTTAATATGAAAATGCTTCACGCCTTCCCATCACTTTTGTCTTCCTTTCTAGTCTCAAAAGGTCTCGACTCATGAGGCAGGCCAGCTAACTGCTTAATTTATCTGATAATTATTAATGAATTATTGGGACAGACCCTACCTACGTGATGATGATAGTAGCGGTGGTTATCTTAACATTCTTACCTATTTGGATTTGGAGAAACTTTCCGCATAGTCAAACAACTTGTTGTCCATACAGTACTTGCACTGCGTAGCCGTAGAGAACGGCCCAC
>NC_137880.1:30007780-30027780 GCF_963924005.1 Protomyctophum bolini
TGTGTGTGTGACGTGTGTGTTTTTCTGATCGAAAACACTAGGCTAGTTTATAAATCAAACTTCTGATTTCCTACTGGTTTATTATTTATTATATATTGAATATTTGCTGATCGTAGGTATCAGATTGAAAAACATACACTGACTGTATATCTCTCAACCAAAAGAGTTTTCCTTGTAAAAACAACACAAGACCGTGAAATATGGTATCTGCTGACCTTGCTCTCTTTAGCTGATAGATTATTCATGCGTTGGTCCATATCTCAGAGGAGAGAGCATGGATCAGATACCGCTCTGCCCTTCTATCTAGCCCTACACTTTCATTCACAGAGATGGAGGGATGCAAAGATACCAGGGGAGGGAGGAATGAGAGGGAGAGACATAGCTCCTACATAGCTTATAAATGATAGATTTTCATTCATGGAAAAGGCAGAGATCGGACAGTGAGCAAGAAAGAGACATACAGGGTTTCTGTTTTTTTTTTTACGCTTCTGTTCCTTTCTAAAAGGATTATGGTTTTCCTGCAGTCGTCCTCGTCAAGTCTCAAACTTGGTGCATGAGCAAGTCTCGAACAAGAGAAGTTTCAAGTCAAACCATATCGCACAGAAACATAAACATTATGTTTTCAGACGCTGCAATATTTATGTAAAATAACTAACATAACTTTTTTTAAACAATGCTGTGTGCGTTTGTGTGTGCCTGTGTTTGTGTGCACACGTGCAAAAGCATGGGATTTCACACCCAGGCACGGCGATCACTGATATTTAACTAATGTATAACTTTTTTACAGGGCCGTGTGCACAAAGATAACTGTGTGTGTGTGTGTGTGTGTGTGTGTGTGTGTGTGTGTGTGTGTGTGTGTGTGTGTGTGTGTGTGTGTGTGTGTGTGTGTGTGTGTGTGTGTGTGTGTGTGTGTGTGTGTGTGTGTGTGTGTGTGTGTGTGTGTGTGTGTGTGTGTGCTTTCTGCAGAAACCAGGTCTGCGCCACAAAAGGAGGGCAGAGGGGAATCGAAAGAGAGCTATTACTTTAATAATAATGTCATGAAAGCTTCCATGTGAGAGAGAGAGACAGAGAGAGATTGCAAAATGGGGCGTAGAATGTACATGTACCTATTTTACCAATTCTCAACACTAATTCATAGGCAGTCCAAGTGCTGAGGGCCAAGTAAGATACCACGGTATAGCAAGGTTTCTGGTCCCGGTTGTTTGGTTTAGCTCAGCTCAGCTGTCTGTTCTAGACCAGACGCACGCGTGCATACGTGCGTGCACATGTGTGTGTGTGACTGTGTGTGTTGGGGGTTGCATTGGTTATTTCTGGTTGACTGATAGAGGGGTGTGGAGAGGGTTGTGTGACTGTGTGTATGCGCACACAGCCACACATGCGTTCCCGTATGGGCAAGACATTAGACATTTCCTTCACTGAATGTAGGGTAGAGGTGAGCCTCATCAATTCCAATATGCATGTGCGTGTGTGTGTGTGTACGTCTGTGTGGACGTGTTGCAAGTGCCATCACTGCCAGAGGGAGATGCATTCCATATGGGGTGTGAAAAGGGTTCGTGGGTAGGGGAGGGGGGGGAGCAGCACTCATCATTCTCTTAATGGTTTATTAGCTGTCTACCATTAGCCGCCTTGTTTAATTCAACGACACTTGTTTAGCACTCACAATACACCCATCCCTCCTTTTAATGACCTATATATACAGTATGCTCACCTCCTCCTCGTTGGTTTGTGTCATCATCTCGATTTATTGCTAACAAAAATGGAAAGGTTCCAAAGCTACAATATGTAAACCAATCCAAGCCAGGAATGATAGGCTAATCTCCTAATCTCGTAAAAGAGATCTTGTAATCTCAATTGGATTTCACCTTTATAAAAAAATGTTTGGCATCCTGAACCTAATGATTTTATCTTGTTTGACTGCAGGATAGTATGCAGAAATGCAACAAAGACATCACTTCATTGGCCTCCTAATTAATTAAGAGACAATATCAGTATTATCGTAATTCCAAATTGAGCTCTGACCATTCTATAAATTAACTTCATCTTCAGGCTTCACATTGTGAGTTGATCTGCTTCCTCCAGATGCTGCTTGGCATATACTGTAGGAACAGATGATTGATACTGTCTGGGCGGGCAAGTGGGTGAGTGAGTGGGTGGGTGGGTGGGTGGGTGGGTGGAGGGGAGCATCTCCACTCTTAATCGCGTCTGTCTGGGATGGGCGGAAGGATGTATGGATGGACGGACTAATGGATAGATCATAGCCCTAATCCTAGATGTGTCCTCATTTTGGGGAGCCATCCTTGGTTTACCAGATAGAGATGTTGACCTCTAGGTCTGTCACTCTGTGTGTATTGCGTGTGTGTGTGTGTGTGTGTGTGTGTGTGTGTGTGTGTGTGTGTGTGTGTGTGTGTGTGTGTGTGTGTGTGTGTCGTCACTGTCCTGAGAACAATAGGCTCTCTAATGAGCGATTGGCCTTGTGTCTGCACAGATTATCTTAATACTTTACGCGTGCCAGACATAAAGATCCACGCCAAACATGCTCTGGGGCAATCAACTAGCGTGGGCAACGCACGCACACACACCCACACACACACACACACACACACACACGCACACGCACACGCACACGCACACACACACACACACACACACACACGGTTCAACAGTTCAACAAATAATTACTCAGAATTACTTAACACTAGCATGACTGAAGTAAAATCAGACACAAGTAGCATGTGCTTAAATTCATATTTAGAAAATGTTTCAGATGTCAAAGATTTCTGAGATGATGGAATGATGATGGATGATGAAGGTCATGGAAGGGGAACCTTCTGAAAGCTTCATGGACAAAGATAATTAACTTCAAAATCTAAAATAAAACGGTCAATATGACATGACATCACCTTGCATGTAAAGGAATTGATTATTGACCATGAAAATTGCATTATAAAACCATATAAAAACACGTTATTTATCCAGTAGGGTGCACATGTTGACAAATACACACACGTGTGCACCTACCTACACACAGCCCTCCAGAGGTGTACAGATAAAAGCAGGGTCTGGTCGGGGCCGATATAAGGGAGGAGGGAAGAACCCACAAATTCAAGGATCATTTGCGATCATTGCAATCTATTGAAGCTCTGGTTGCAGCCCCCCTTCATTTGGGATGAAAAGAAATAGGGTAGCAGAAGGAGGGGTACTGGCCCTTGTGAATGTGCGCGCGAGAGCGTGCATACACTGTCTTGCATGCACGTGCATGTATGCCTACGTGTTTGCCTGAATGGGAGCCTGGCTGGGTGTGTGTGTATGTTTGTGTGTGTGTGTGTGTGTGTACACTACACACTGTGTGATAGATTGTGAGCAGATTGGACAAAGGGCGGATTGTGTGATCTATATGCATGTGGCACAGATTCAGTGGCCATGTGCTGCCACAGCAGGCCGTGACTGACAGAGAGAGAGAGTGCGTGCGACGTGCGTGTATGTGCTTGTGGGTACACTAGACTCGAGAGAATAAATAATAGAGAAAAATATTCCCAAACTCACTATTGCGTGGACACAGGACATAGGACACAGGACATAGGACATAGGACACAGGACATACAGTAGGACACTACCTTGAAGTGTGATTTGTGAGAGAGCTTGATTCACTTGCCATAAACCTCACAGCACTTCTCAAAACAGTGTTACAATCCACAAACAATAAAACAATAAGAGCTGGTGACGTTTAGTATAAACAAACGTAATGTTCTTTTGAAGCTAGCAAACGAGTGATTGCATTATTTGCCAGTGTCGTCTGTTTTGCACTGCACTTTGCATGCAGGTGGAAACGCCGTATTCCTCTGGGAACAGCTTGTTAAAAAAACGGCAACATGTTGTTCAGAGATATCACACGTCTCCCTGAGAGAGGAACCTCCATCGTTTAATAGATGCACTCATATTCCCCTGGTGAGCTTTCTGTACTGGCCGAGAGACAACCATTTGAAATACACAGAAAAAGAGAGAGAGAGAGAGAGAGAGATCTCCATCTCGAGAAAACCATCATTGTTAATTTATCCATTTTTAAACCATTAAGACCTGAGGCCGATTCTACGAATGCCTAGTTATGACACAAAAAAGTTCAAAAATAGCATATGTACAAGCTCGCATTGTGGCACAAAGTGACACGCTATGAGTTTGTATATCTGCTATTTTAGAATAGCCAACACTAACATCTAGAATGACATGCTTTCCCGGTTTTAATGGGTTAATTTAATGAAATGGACCCTTACAGGACAGGTCCATTTGGTTTCATTTGTACACCCTCAGAGTTACCGTAAAATCAACAGGATTTGACAGTGTAAGCAAAGGGGGAGAGAGAGAGAGTGGGAACAAGAGAAAGGTTGAAGAGAGACGGATGGGATGAAATAAGTGCATCCTTCAAAGCAAAGTAACATGAGCGTGCGTGTTTCATCTAAGTACGTTTTAAATCCCTGCTGGAGTCCTGCAGTGTAAAGAAAAAATAATGAGAGAGCGATTGATGATGGCAAATATAAGGGAGAGGCAAGCAGAACTCCTTGGTAACCAAAGCGCAGGGGAACAGAGGGGCCGCTCCTACACCCTTCCTGCTGCGTGAGTGTTTATGTGGTGGGCGTGTGTGTGTGTGTGTGTGTGTGTGTGTGTGTGTGTGTGTGTGTCTCCCAGGGCTGGACTGACTGCCTGAGGGAGGAGGGGGTGGGTTGGTTGGTTGTGTTCATTTGTTTTCTGAGATAGGGGGAGAGGCTCAGCCTCATTGTGAGAATAGGACCCCGGCCGGCGCACACACACACTCATTCACTCAGACACACTCGGACTGGAGCTTAGGCACTGCATAGGGAGAATGTGAGCGCAAGAGGAGAGCTATCATCACTGATCAGCAGCACTCATTTCATTTGTGTGTCGTGTTCTCTCTCGCGTCATCTGCGTTATCTGTGCCTCAAAAGGACACTTAAAAAAGAAAGGATTTTAGGATAGAGAGAGAGACGCACCATACCTGGAACGATGGTGTTTATCGGGACCTCGTTAAAATCTGTGATTAAATACTTCAAAAGGAAGGGTAAGAGACGATCACTTCATGTCAATACTTTTTTCTTCTATGCATCATTTTAAACAACCAGCATTTAGACTGGTGACTATGAACTGGTGAACATTTTCCTTCAAAATTCAAATCATATTTAGATTAGGTTTTCATAATTTTTCGCTCCAATTTAATTTCTCTCTTTGGTCTGTCATTTCCTGGTTACTTTTTATTTTAATGCACTATTGACCTCAGTAATATGTTTGTAGTTAAATAACTTTCCTTTCTTGAGTGTTCTTCAGAGTTTTTCTGGAGGCACCCTCTGCCTTCAGTGAGCACAGAGATAGTTCTCTGTTGTTCCCTGTTACCTAGTAACCTAGACTTAAGGGCTTAGCGTAGTAGCAATTACTATACCCAACATATACATTACTCAGTCAACTGTCTGTTGTGTTCTATTGTATTGCATTTGAATGTGGACAAATGTAATGTTTGTCATGTTTCCAATAACCCAGTGAATTTTAGGTTGATTTGACAGAAAGGGGTATAAGCACTGCATTGTGCCACAGTGTCAATAGCTTGTCATTTTGGCACGTGTGAGGAACTGTATAACCTGGTTAATTAATGATCACCAAGCTGCTTGTGCTTACTCTAATCTCAGGTGTGTTTAGAGGCTAACTCTCTCTCTCTCTGTGTGTGTGTGTGTGTGTGTGTGTGTGTGTGTGGGTGTGGGTGTGTGTGTCGGTAGGTGGGTGGGTAATGGGTATGTGTGTTTGGCTGCAGTGCAGTCATGGTTGAGGTGGGACTGTCTGTTAATCATTAGCTCAGCGTTTTCACTCTCTTGCACATGCCTGCCCTGCACCATGCTAGCTGGTACCTGGGCTATGCTACTCTACTGTATTGATATTGGATTAGGAGGAGGTCTCCAGCACTCTGCTTGCACCACCCATGGCACCCATAAATGTGTCACTCATGCTGTCCAAATAAATAGGTTGTGCAAGGGTTGCCCAATGTTTTAGACAACCTTCATTAATTGCCACGGCCAAAGATATTTAAATTGTCTCATTATTTAGCATATATCTTTAATGTCGAATGGTGGGATTTTCCAAAAGGCTTGCATGTACAAAATTGAAGAAAAGCATGGGCTCCACTTTGAATAGCCCAGGAAAATGTATAAATGGTATATTTCTTTCATCCAAAGCACTGTACATTCACCCATTCACACACAGACATTCACACACCGATGGCAGAGGGAACCATACGAAGGCACCTACCTGCTCATCAGTAGCCGAGCAGTTAGGGGTTAATAGTCTTGCTCAAGGACAGTTTGACCGAGGGGAGCCAGGAATCGAACCCGGGAACATTCCGTTTCCACATCGGCCGCTCTCCCTCCTGAGCCGCACAGTTTAAATTAGTGGTTAGAGGTGCAAATCAATATGTATTGGCTGATTGGTGACCGGAGCCCGTTTACGGATTAAACCTAGATGGTGTCAATACAAAAACGGATCAATTATATTGATCTTAAAGGTATTCCCAGCCTACATGCAATGCATCTGTGGCATAAGCAATTAAAACTGACACGATTCAAATTGGCGTGAGAAAACATTGCCAAAGAAAACGTGGAACAGTCAATTAAAGGGGATAAGTAAATGTATTAACATCTGTCTCACATTGCCTGTGCTTACAAATTAGTTTACAAAACCATAAAAGGTTTTTATTTGCTGTCAGTTATTGCGACTGCAGGTCGCATTTACTATGAAAACCTGCATCTCCCTTCCGTCAGTTAGTTAGTTAGTCACCCCACGCCTCCTTATATGGTCACGCCACCATATGTGGCGTGACCATGATATCTCAATATCACTGACCACATCTATCCCTGGAGAAGACTCATGGATCATCACCTAGATGTTGTCTAGTTGTATCACCCTGACTGTGTGTGTGTGTTTGCTGATGTGCCTAGGAGAGCTTGGATAGCCAGTGGACAGAGGGATTAATACAATCCTGAAAGACTTTCGCGCCATAGCCCACTGGGGACATTAATGTGTGGTGGAGGGGGCTAGGGGGGTCACTGTGACACTGAAAGGCCCAATGTGAATGTGGAGACTGATGCTGGGGGACAATATAGGCTTTGTGTCCACAGTCCCCATGTCCTTGGTCTGCCTACAGGCTTTGTCCTGAATCCTATTCAACCCCATAGTCTGAGATGAGGGTGGGGGAGGGCTACCTGTGCTCTGTATGCGGGAAAAAAAGGAAGGGTTGCTTCAGAGAATTGGTTTTTGTACTTTTCTGAAACCAGTCGACTAAAGACACGATCAGAGAGAGTAGTTGCTTGGGAAGGACGGATTAGACACATTCACATACTGGCAGGCACCAACAAGCCATACAAGGTAACCGATGTTGTAATATTAAGACTTGACTCACACCCCAGTATCTGTACAGTATCTTGAATCACACTGGCATAGGTGGCATATGTCTGTGACGCCCTGTGCTCAAACATATCAAGATACCGAAGGTCCAATCATACAGGATGTCACTGTTGAAAGACAACTCATCGAGTACATTATATTTATTCATATCCGTCTGCTTGCCTCTATCAGTCATGGTGACTCATATCTTCCTGGCCACGAGTATGTGACCTCTTCAAATAGTATATTCTCCCTGTGCTTAACAATCTGGCAGGTAATGTTACCTGCCATGTGACACTATCTTCACGCATGTCATGTGTGTAAAGTGCTGGGTAAAACATTAACACAAATTGCCGGCATAGGCAGCGGGAAAGGCTTTCCCACATTTCACTGTCTGTTCCCATGCTAGTAAATGATCGCATGAGTAGTATCTGTAAGCACACCAGATTCACGCTGGGCAAGCCCTACGCTGTAGAGTGCATTGCTGGAATTTGGCTGAAGTGGCAGGATTTTACAGCTCAAGGAAATGACCTTGACGCTTTACAAATCTGTTTACATTCGCCGTGAATGAAACAAGTATTTTGATTTGTCGGAAAATATCGTATCCGGGGGAAATACATCCGACGGACATTCCGACTTGACACTTTCGGCTATGCACTCTCTGCCTTAGGTTGTGACCAGGCTTTTCTCTTCGCATATGAATAAGGCTGGGATCGAGGCTACACCAGACTAGGCATTTGGGGATGTCTCTCTGACATCAATTCCTCCATCTCCATGATGATTCATTTTCTCTTATACGGTAGTTAAAACAACATTGCTCTTAAGAAGCATTATTTGTTCGTGTAACACTAACAGTTTGGGTTGCAGGCAGTGTGTGGGTCACACACTCGCTCTCTATCGACCCAGTAGAAACAGACAGGCTTGCTCTTTCACTATTATCTAATGCTCTGTCGACCCAACATCAGCACACACACAGTCACACACACACACGGGCACGCGAGCGAGCGCATGCATTGCACACACACTCTCTCCACCAGTAAACAAACTTAAAGTAAACAAGCTTTTTCCAATTTTGATGATAGAACTACATCTAATTCATTATTGATAGTATCTTTATTGATCATGAAATAAAGCATAAATGATGTCACATGTAACATACATCTGACCCACCATAATCAAAAGGATAAAGACAAAGCTTGTTTCCATTCCTGTCCTTAGTATAAGGTGTGTTAGAGTATGAGGTCATGTAGTGTGGTGCTGGTGAGTGCATGAATGAATAATGTTTGTGATGTGCTAATGTCTCCCTGGGCACACATGAAAACAATTCTGAGTGGATGTGTGGGTCTGCCTGGCGCCCAAAAGTGTATGTGTGTTGGGGGGATTCTATAATATATATACATCCAAAACATATTTATAATATACCATCTACAATATCGATACGAAAGTACAAAAAGCATCTATCTTCAAAAGATACAATTTCTTTCTCTTATACGCAAGCACCGTCATGTTGCACCGGTAAAGTGTCACTTTACAGTTTACACTCACACAAGTGCTCGGATAACAACGCAGGCATTCTGACAAGGAAGGGTGCCTGCTTGTCTGTTGGTCAACCTGCTTTGCATACCAAATAGTTGGGGTTACTATATCAGCATAGTATAGCCTCAGGTAAGGTTGTTTGCATCCTGTGGGAAAGCAGGATAAAAGCAGTAGGAGAAAAGGTTGCAATAGTCCTGTCAGTTGGAAACCTTGTATGTCCTTGTATTTGTGTATTGGTCACAAGCTCTTGTTAATACTTTTCATTAGTTCAATATTTATTTATTTGTTTGTTTGGGTTTATGTTATCATTTTGGGTTTTATTTACAGAAAACAAGCAACACATGTTTGATTGTCCATGATAAATTATTTTAGTTGGACCTTAAACCATATAAAGGATTGACACACTCTTATGTTAGTTAAACAACCCACAGACACCATGAATGAACCACATAAAAAAGCTCCCAACGTTGCAAACTTGTACATTTCTTGCTCTTGCTACTTTTGGATGACATTGATTTAAAAGAAATGGTGAGATACAAGGTTTCTGCCCGACAGTGGTGATATGCATCTGACTTTGATGTAAGAACAGAATTCAGGAGAAAATGGTGTGATGAATGAAGATACATCTATGCTGTAAACAGTCAGAGCAGTGGCCTGCTGTGCTCTCCTGGAGAGACCTTCCAGGTCAAAGTGATGTCATAATGTTATACTGTACAGCAGCTGTTCTGTGACAGCAGCCTGGTGTAGCCTCTGCAAGTAGGCCTTATTTTATAACTAATGAGACATTTCTGGGCCAACGAAAACAGATGATTTTTAACATTCATCAAAGTTGTTACAAACATTCTCACACTGTCCCTTGATGGTCCATTACACTTTGTGTGAATGACCCCCCCCCCCCCCCTCAAAACACACACATGTATCCTGCTACGGCTCATTTGCACCTGTGAGGAAAGCCCCCCCCCCCCCCCCCCCCCCCCCCCCCCCCCACACACACACACACACACACACACACACACACACACACACACACACACACACCCCCACACACACACACACACACTCACTCTCTCTTCATTAACCCGCCCCCTTCCACCTTGGTTGGTTGCTCCTCCAGAGATTTCTTCTTAATCTTTTCACTGTAGTGGTCACTGGTCAGTCAGATGGAGAGTGAGGCTGAGGTTGTTTAAAGTAGTAAAGACACACAGGACAGGACAGGACAGGAGGACACATTGTGATACGTCTACTTGTATTTATGGAGATAATTTTTCATCCACGATCGCCTACTTTGGATTGGCTACGCACTCTGGGTAAGGCACGTTTTCAGTGGGATAAATGTGGATCTGTGTAAATGCTCAGGCTTCAAGCAAGAATCAAGCAAGAATCGTTTATGCATGTGTCACTACAAAGGGATTTCTTAGTCTGTTTAGGTTGTTTGATTTGTTTTATCTGTTTGCACAGTTCTGCAAAGAAGTTTGGTATGTTTACAAGGCCATCACTTATACATTTTCAAATCTTGATCTTGGTATAAGTTTGACTTGTTGAACAGATGCGGTTGTTTGGACAGTAATAGCCCAAAACGACCAACAAATGGGCCACTGTGCAGCTTGACCTCAAGGGCAGTATGGGTTATTTTTTGGAAACATCAATATTTTCTCCTGTCTTACTTCAGTTTCTATAAGGACACATTAGCCAGATCTTTATGTGAGAAGTAGCCTTTTGAGCTGCTGAGCTGAGTTTTTCCCTCCACTATGCTGATGATGACCCCCCCCCCCCCCTCTCTCTCTTCCTTCTCGGTTGGCCCACTGTGTGATGTCACACGGAAGTGTCAGCTTGTTCGTGTTGATACTGACACCTGGATACAAAGCACTTTCCTCCCTCCCCCCTTTTCCTCAAACCATCACCTTTCCATAATGTGTTTTAACACCTGTTTCTCTCACAGCCCAAAGTCATACTTTGCAACAGACGCCTCATGTCCCTCTGTCTGTGTCTCTCTCTCTAGCTGTGTCTAACCTGGACGAGGAGAGCAAGTGGACTGTTCACTACACCGCACCTTGGCACCAGCAGGAGAACGTCTTCTTGCCAGGCAGCAGGCCGCCTTGCGTGGAAGACCTCCACCGTCAGGCCAAAGTCAACCTAAAGACCGCCCTGCGAGGTAAGACACCATTACAGATTGACTGGATGGCATGCTGCTGCTCGGACGGACATGTCTAGTCTGACCACAGAGAAAGTGATAGGGGCTCTCCTCCAAAGTTATGACTTCATATTGCTGTTTGGCTGATTCGAATCATTCTCGTTTTAATGAATGCCGATATCTTCCGATAACAGCACTCCCAACGATGGTTTTTGTTGTCTAAATGATAAATATTGTGATATCTTCTTGGGGTTGGCGGTGGCTCAGGAGGTTGAGTAGGGAATCGGAAGGTTCCCTCTTTTGATCCCTGACTCCCCCTGTGTTGGCGTTGGCAAGTGTCCTTGAACAAGACACTTGTATGGTTTCCTCTAACATCGTTGTGTAAATGTGTGTGTGAAAGTGTGAACGTAATGCACATAGTAAAGCGCTTCTGAAGTTCTGAATCTGATGCAGGCGCTTTGTGGTCTTGCATCATGTTCATGTATCAGTGATGTAAGACCACCATTTAATATTGGTGTAGCGCTCCCTTTCATGTATTAGTGCTTAACCGCTTGAACCCTATATGGTTGACCGGTATCCCTCAGGACTCTATACTAGGGTATTTTCCGGTTTTCTGTTATTGTGGGGAAAGCTTTAGCTGACAATGCGTGATCGACAAGCTCGCAATGCGCCACGATACGGATGCTGGGGTTGAAGTGGTTAAGTAAAGCACAGATTTAATCTGCTAACAAATCATTCACACCAGAAATGTAATTTGTAATCCATGTGAACAACTGAACATAGTGTACATAATATACTACACTATGGCCTAAAAGCAGTGGACAGACTGTGCTCTTTGTTCCAGTGATTGGAAATCTGCAATGACGTGTTAATCTAGAGTCTTCTAGAGTATTATGTTCTTCTGAAACAGGAAACTGTCAACCACAAAACTTGAAGCACCTTATTGTCTAGAGAATGTCATTTATAGCTGTAGCATTACTTTTTCCTTTCCACAGACAGGAACAAAGGGCACCATTTAGAAATTGTAATTTGAAATTTTCTACTGACGCAGCGACGTTTGGTCGCTAATTCACACCTTTTTCATGTCATTTGTTGGCTCTCCATACAGCAGCAATACATTACACTCACATAAATCCAGGCATTGTAAAGATATTGATATTAGGTGCACAGCGCACGCCCATGTGAGATCAACCTCTTCCTGTTAGTCCAGTACGTTTAGAGAAGAGGTCTGAAGTGTTGTCCCAACAAACACACCGGTCGCATCACAACATGGTGTCAGACCTTTAACGCTCTCACAGACATCCCAGGACTGCTAGCTAGAGAACTCCCAGCACCTGTTTCACTGGGAATTCACACACATACACAGTATTACACACATACAGTATTACACACACACACACACACACACACACACACACACACACACACACACACACACACACACACACACACACACACACACACACACACACACACAAACCTGCTGTTTACATGCTCAGTGGCCATGGTGTGTCAGGAGATAATGAGGGAGGCAGATAAAGGTACATTGACAGAAAGATAAAAGGAGTAATAATGGGGGAGATAAAAGAAAGACAGTCAAAAAGACACAATGGAGGTTGTAACCCAATGCTTTCAGAGACTGAGTCACCTCTCCTAAGATAACCCCCCCCCCACACACACACACACACACACACGCACACAAACACACACACACTGTAGTTCTTTGTGCCCAGTTCCTGTGTGTTGCTACACCTGACTCTGAAATATGACACACAAGCGCATACACCATGCATTATGTCCTGCAATATTGATGTTCCCGCAGGTATACATGCACACACACACACACACACACACACACACACACACACACACACACACACACACACACACACACACACACACACACACACACACACACACACATACACACACATACAAACCCAGGGGTCCTTCTCAAAGCTGCCCAGCACAACAACAGGTGTCCAATGAGAGTGCCTAATCTGGCCTGTTGTGAGCCCATCACATTTTTCTTTTCAAGCACTCTCCGTTTGATATGCAATTACGCAGACCCACATTTCTTTAACTCTGACAGTGGACACTTTTACACTCCCAAGTACAGACCCGTAACTCAGGCCCTCGCTTGGTTCCTAACTAACAATCATTTAGCAGGAGACCCTCAAGGACCCCTGGGGTTGTCGCACCTTGTGTGTTTCCACAAGGTGTAGTTTGGGTTTGTAATTAACAGCAAACAAAGGGACAGCACAAAGTATAAATGGCTCTCATTCCCTTCTCCCACAAGTCATTGCAGCCAATGGCGTGGACACAAGCATATTCAGAAGTTAGAGTGTGACATCTGCCCCGCAAACAACAATAATCCATAACCAATCAGATGGGGATGCTCACGAACAAAAGCATATACGTTCAGGCTGAGTTTCAGGGCATGGGTAGTGGCATGTGCAGGTGACTCATGGTGATTGTTCAGCTGGGTTGCATAACGGCGGAGCGGTCGATATGTCGATAACACTGTGGAAGAAGTACTTGCCGTTCAGTCAATGCATGTTGTGATTGAATAGTCACACCCACAACTTTACTTGTATTAAAGTTTCAACTGCTTAGGTTCCAATTCCAAATAAATGGAAGCAAAAGGCAAAACAAATAATAATTTTGGACTCAATACCGGTAAAAATGTACATACTAGGACTCATAGTTTGTCTCTATACATGGCTATTATAACACATATATCAATGCATTAATATTTAATCATTTACGAGAACGTCCTTTGTTCACAATGGGTCTTTTACCCATTAGAGCATGTATTCATTTGTTAAATTGTCAACCTCCAATCAAGCAACACCAATCATCACGTTAGAACTCATCATCAGCCTTGTACAATGAGGGGTGTAACAGTTAATCGAAAATTCAGTATAATAGATGAATAGATGATGTTAGCTGATCTACATGGTATCGCGCAATGTTGTGTTGATCTTGTAGATTGTCTATTTTTGCTTTCGATTCTATTATATAATATACCTGGCTGTACAAAAACACGCTTCACAATTAATTAAATAGGTATCATTAAGTAGATAATTGATATTTTATAATTATTTCCTTTCAGAAGCCCTTCCACAGCACCGGCATGTTGCTATTACAGTATGTACTGTACCTATGCCAGCCCCATTAGGCCCCATTAGCTACTTACAGAATTATTCATGCAGCGCCGTCTCACTCTGGAGAGAATGGCTGTAATTAGCTACATGGGAATACATATATGACACATGAAAGGCACAGGGGCGTCTCAAAGGAACACAACCATTAATAACACGTATATAACTGATGCTGGTACCCCCCCCCCCCCCCATTCTTCAGATGACACCGCAATGGAGCATTCATGCATCAGTGATGTAAGATCACAAAACTGACTGTGTGAGGACAGAGCTTTAATTTGTAGAGTAAATATCATGAATACTGACATGCAGTGAACAGTAGTACACAGGAGAGAGTGAGGTAGGAGACACTATGATATATGGCCTACCCTACGCCCTACACACAGATATTTATAGATATAATAATGATTTTATCCTCACTCCTTTGGGGGGTAATATTTGTCACTGTACAAACACAGGCGCATCATGGCATGCAAATGTAATAGATATTGAAGTGTCTGCTTTTAAACATTGACATGTCCTTGCACATATTAACATTGTACAGAGAATTAACTTCATCAAATTAATACAAATGTCTCTGCTGTGTGTGTGAAGCCGTGTCAGTAGCACGAGTTGCATGCAACATGCAATTAGTCAGAAAGGGAGTAGACAAAGGATTCCCTGGTAGCTGTGGGCACACCAAGGGGGGCCATGGAAAATGAGTGAGAGGAGTGAGGAGGGGTAGAGAGCATAGGGAGAGAAGCTTCCACCATCTGTGTGTGGCAGGCTGAAACTGATACCCCCTCTTGTGTGCCACACATGTTCAAATGCGCGCGCGCACACACACACACACACACACACACACACACACACACACACACGCAAAAACGAACGGCCATCAAACCAGGAGATAATTATCAGAGATGTGAGGGGAGCTTGGCAGGGTGTGACAAGGTGTGCTATCGTGTGACACACATACAGTACACGCACACATGCGCACACACACACACACACACACACACACACACACACACACACACACACACACACACACACACACACACACACAGTAAAGTCCTCTGTGTTCATTGAACTCCCGAGGGTGTACAAAATGTAACCGAATCCAGGTCCGTTTGTGTTACAAATGGATAAATGGACACTTGAGAATGTTACTGTGCATTATTATCTACATTACGCAGATTCACACCAATTAATTTACTGAGCTGTTGAGCAGTGTTGCACACGTCTCCAATAGTTTAATGTAGTGTTTATGCTACAGTACGTGTGGGTTGAGAGTTGCGACCTTGACTGAAATAAAGCTGCTGTCGTGAACGGAGTGTGTTCACAGTGACACAGCCTGCTTCGCTATCAGGGGTCACCAACATGTGGTCTTGTCCGTAGCAAATTTTAGATTTTCTGCTTTACACACCATTATAATGTTCTTATTTTTATCATAACACCCACTTACTGAATGTCAATCTCCTGGTTTTCTTCAGAATATGTATGGCAATTATTTATTATGACACTATGGCATATTAGGAGTCCAACTAGTATACTGGTTCTCAAATGTTTTCAGTCCTTGTATTAATCCGTTCCTTTCCTGTCTCTCTCTCTCTCTCTCTCTCTCTCTCTCTCTCTGCGTCTCTGTAGAATGTGACAAGTTGAGGAAGGATGGCTTCAGGAGCTCCCAGTATTACTCTCAGGGTCCCACCTTCGCTGACCCTGCAGATTCCACCAGCAGCCTGCGTGACGAAGATGATGATGACAACGACAAGAAGGTACTGGTAGCGCACAAATGCACCTCACACACACACGAATAACATGAATCAAATTGGTCGCACCTCACTCGTTGCCATTTTCATAGAAACGACAATAACAACAACAGTGAACGCTCCTAACCCATATTTATACCATCAGCTAGCTAGCTATGATGTAGTTACAGCCAGGTGAGAAAACAATACTGGGACAAATTATCGTCTCTCTCCCAAATCCTTTCCATTGTTTTGACATTACACGGAACTGTTGAAGATTGCTAACCAACCTATGTTAACCGGCTTACTGCTCATGGTTATTAACCACCAACCGACGTGTCCTAGGGTTTTGGCTCATGTCCGAGGCTCAGAGCAAAATGAGTGCATTTGGGCGGAATAATTTATACACACTCAAGTCCAAGAATTATCACTAGCCAAGTGTTGGAGCTTGCAGTAAACTGGTCATGAGGGGGACACAATCCTGGCCAATGCTGGCCACTGCTGACTCAGCATGGTGCTACAGTAACCGCCTGTGCTCTTCAGGGTGGTATCAGTCTGCCCTCCAGTGGCCAGACTGGGAAGTGCTCACACATGTCATGTCCCTCTCTGCCAGTACAGGAGGCACAGTCTGAAAATGTGAACCACCAAAAAGTTAATAAAATAATAATAATATATATATGAATATAATAATAATAATTATTATAATCTAATAATCTAATAATAATATTACTAATAATAATTCCAAGGTGTTTTGGGAATTGTATTAATATAGAATAAAAATAAAATATTATGCTCCCATTTGTGGAAATGTATTTTTTAGTTTGGAGCTCTTCCTCAGACCTTCCACAATGGGAGCATATAGTACGTGTGTGCAGATTTTATTGTTCTTCTACTGTTCCGTTTTTGATCCAGCACCCAGCCCAGCAGCATATGGGATGTGCGTGTCTTTTATCAGTCGTTTGATACCTTTTTCATGGGAATTGAATTAAAACATTAAATTATTCAGCTATAGAGTGGCTTGACCTGGTTGGCTGTCATAACTTATTATCAGCAGGTGTCGTATTGAATGGCATCCAGAAAATGGTGGGAAAATGTATGAAATAATTGAGCCTTTCCGCTCTGTGCCTGTCCCCCTCTTCTCTTCCTCATTGATGTATGTTCTGCTGACATGTCATGTCATGTCATGGCTGGTCTGTCATCTAGATTATTTAAACCAGGCAGACTTCCTTGGGGAATATACACTGAGACTGTGTTGGTATTCCTCTACACTTGGTGGAGCTGTTGTTCTTTGCGGCAAAACAAAAGACCTGATAATGTCCCGTGAGAGAGAGGGAAGGCAGATGGACAGACAAAGTGGGAGAGTAGCAAGGAGAAATTGAGAGAAACATGGAGAAATAATTTATTGTTCTCTTGTTTGGCAGAACATGATTGTGTAATGGGATGGACTGTGAATTGTTTTACAGTGTCCTCAACTCCCTGCCCTTCCCCTCTTCTCTTCTCTGCTCTCCTCTCGTCTCATCACTTCTCCTCTCCTACATTGTAATAGTTTGTATTGTATCTACGTGTGGTACACAAAAGAGATGCCCTTTGTTACAACGTATGTCTTTTACAGACAGTTTAAGAGTCTCTGTGACTGTTATGCCCCGACCAGCGACCCTCTCCATGCCTAACTTGATACCAAAATAGATTATCGTCCCCGCTTTCTTTCTTTCTTTCTTTCTTTCTGTTTCTTTTCTTTCTTTCTCCATCTCATCCTCCCCACTGCATCTTGTTGTTCTGTGGCCATTAAGCCAAAGTGTAACCTCAAAAGGAGATACTGGGCTACTGTTTGCACGGGAAGATAAATGGCTGATTTAAGTTCATTATTTATTTATTGCCAACATAGTTTTTGGCAGGTGCTTGAAAAGCGCCTGGGCTACATTTGCTACTTCTCTACTAGCGACCTCAGTGGATACTTTTTTATGATTGGCTGCCAATGGGAAACTTACCCATAAAACCCATAGTCTGAACGGTATAAAAACCTATACTCTGCACTGGCACCTGGCACTTATGACTGAGTCATTCTTTTTTTTGCATGAGCTTGTAGATCTGCTATTTTTCAATAGCTCAATTATAACGTTGTTTGTTTAAAACACCAAAAGGGGTTCCCGCCCAAAATGGGATAAATGAGTCTTTAGAATCCCATCCTTTTAATCCACTGATCATACATTCTTTAGATGTGCGTACACGCATGCTCTCTGTGCTGAATTGATTAATGTGCTTCTTAAAGACTGAAGAAATGTGACCGCTTTCAGTTTGTTAAAAATCAGTTTAACACAGGCCAGGCCAGGCAGCAGAGACCAGTTACTGCTCACTTACTGCTCTGTGGACAAACATGCAAGCTCTTAGTGCGTGAAGTGAACACAGTTTAATGCATGAGTGGTTCGCTCTCTCCTCGCTCTGTTTTTCACCCTCATCTCTCAACCTCAGCTTTTTTTCTGTGTGTGTGTGTGTGTGTGTGTGTGTGTGTGCGTGTGTGTGTGTGCGCGCGTGTGCGTGCGCGCGTGTGTTGTGCGCACATGCAACCATTCGGGTGTGATTGACCATGAACATGTTTACTACACCCCCGGCTTCTAAAGGTCACAGCCTTTCGATACATAATAAACCATGAGTGTGTGTCTCTGGGTGCGCTCAACTGCTCTGAAGAAGATTAGTAGTAAACAGAGAGCAGCCACAGATGTGCAACGCTCGCTCACTCACACTCAAACCTGTCCTCTCCTCAGAGGCTCAGGTGTGTAGCCTGCAGCCCAATCTCAAAGACAGTTGATCAACAAGGTTAAATCAGGCTCTCTCATTTTAACCTCCTCTCTCTGTCTCTCCCTCCCCCCATGCAGTCCACGGCTTCGTCGGCGGAGGACAACAAGTCCCTGCTCTCCATGAGGCCCCAGACCCCCCACGGGGACGACGAGGAGGAGGACGGCGTGGACGTGCCTGACGGACAGGCGGCGTGGAAAAAGGCCCCGCCCCCCCCTGCCAACCCCGGAGGAGAAGATGAGGCAGGTGGCCAAGAACGTGCCCACAGACATTGTCCCTATCAACGTCACAGGTAGGACACCACCAACCGCCCTCCTCCAGTCATCTGATTAGCTCTTTTGGACATCTAGTTTTTCTTTCACCCTTTCTAGTGACCAGACCCTGTGAGCGGTGCCATCATTCATCATAAAATATATTAGTTCCGTGTCATGTTCTAGCGCCGCCCCACACCACCCACCTAGTCTCATTAGCCTGACCTTCCCATTTGAGGCTGGTTTGGCCTCATCCAATCTAATTTTCTCACCTACTACTACTACTACATTATTAACCTTTTCACTGCCAGCTACACACATCCGTTGATGTTTCTGTGCTTTGAGTGGATACATTGTATCTGCCCAGCCACAGTGAATGAAGCTGTATGTCTGCCAGCCTCGTCTCCTTTACTATTCCGTTTTTATCTCCCCTCCCACAAACTGACCTTCACTCTCCTCTGAGTGTGTGTGTGTGTGTGTGTGTGTGTGTGTGTGTGTGTGTGTGTGTGTGTGTGTCTGTGTGTGCGTGTGTGTGTGTGTGTGTGTGTGTAAATTGCTAGGCAGCATAGCCAAAGGTCAGGGCTTCTCGGTGACCGCATGTCAAACTGCAGGGCGCTTGACAGATGAATATCACAAGCATGCACACACATACACACTCTCTGATACGCACGCACACACACACACACACACACACACACACACACACGCTCGCACACGCACACGTCATGTTGGTTACTGCGGTCTGCCAGCCATGACTCAGTTTGTAGCCCCGCTGGCACATGCACATTCATTGAACTGTGTCTGTGTGTACGTACAGTATTTCACACACAAGCACACACAACACCTGCCAGTCTTGTCAGTCCCGGTTATGGACAGCGCTACATTAGCATCGGTAGTATACTGCCACTCATTCACACATGTATCAGACAGAGCAGATATAGACGTGTTATCAGCTGCGGGA
>NC_137880.1:30032780-30110780 GCF_963924005.1 Protomyctophum bolini
TAACCATGGCGATCAGGGGACACCGGAGACCTCGGCTCACGCCACAGCTAACATGTCCACTGGTCCTCACCTAGCGGAACAACAGAATGGAGGTGGCGTTCATCATGCCAACAACAACCAGGCGGCGGTCGCCGCAGGTCAGGACGGAGGGGTGACAGTGAAGGCCAAGACCAACACTTCGTCTCCGGACAGAGTTCACCGACTCACCTCCCCCTCCAGCGGCTATTCCAGCCAGTCTAACACTCCCACTGCCGGGACCCCCGTGCCCTCCTTTGTGAGATCTATGTCTCCCTCGGGGGGGCGGCCCAAGCCAAAAGTGCCTGAGAGGAAGTCCTCGCTCATCTCCTCCGTCTCCGTCTCTTCTTCCTCCACCTCCCTCTCCTCCAACACCTCGGACTCACTCAAGAGCCTCGGCCCCCCGCCCCCACTGCCACCCCCCCTACCCCCCACGTCCTCGGCTCCCCACCCACCTCCTCCATCTTTCCCTCCCCCTCCGCCTCCAACCTCCAGCCCCGGTGCTCCACCTCCACCCCCGCCGTTACCCACTACCCCGCAGGGCACCGCTCTGAGCCCTCCCCCTTGCTCAACCTCCCCAGAGTTCCCCCCTCCGCCTTCCCCCGACGCATTCATCCACCCTAGCCAGTCTTTCAATGGATCTCTCAGTCCTCCCCCTCCTCCTCCCCCTCCATTCCCACCCATGGCACCTCCTCCACCTCCCCCTCTCCCAGCCCCTGCTCCGCCTTCTGCCGCCCTCTTTGCTCCAAAGGCAACGAGGGATGCTTCTCGTCCAGCTGTGACCAACAGCCCTACCAAGGACAGCAAGCCCCTCATAACCCCGTTTGCGCTGCAGAGTGTTCAACTCCGCTCAGTGAAGCGACCAGAGAAGCCGGTCAACGGTGAGGTGGACTATGCCATGGCTCTGGAGACGGAGGTAGTCCTCATCCAGAGTCTAAAGCCCCAGAACCCACAGATGTCTAAATCCCAGAACCCACAGGTGTCTAAATCCCAGAACCCACAGGTGTCTAAATCCCAGGAACAGCCCACGGTGCTTCCCTTGACAAACGGCTCCTCCCTTGTGGAAAGCCCACGCAAGTCCTCCTCGTCACCTGTTCCAAACCTCTTAGAGAAGCTATCACCAGACCGCAGGAGCTCAGACACACCACCGCCAGATGTCACCATCCTTAACGGTATCTCTGAGCATCATAGCCATAGCCTCTCAAACAGAAAAGTGGAAGAAAAGCAGGGGGAAGAGGGGACACCGATGTCCAGTCCCCCAGAGACCCCCAAAAGCTCTCCCGTCAAACAGAAGCCCCCTGTAATCTCCAAGAAGCCCAAGCTTTTCAATATCGCCCCACTATTTGGCCGACAACCAAAAACCAGTGGCCAGCCGCTGCCCACTCAGTTTCAGGAGACAACCAACCACGTTTCCACTGAAGACCAAGTGGACGCCCCGCATAGAGGCATTAAAGACAAGGAATGTGCGAGACTGGAACAGGAAGCTGAGTCATCATCATTGTGCCCTGATTCTCTGACAACCAGTTGTGAGGCATCCACAGAGACCCGAGAGGGCACCCAGCTCTCCGTCTCCACAGACGAGGACACCAGTCCTGACCACAGCCAAGGCTTCAACGGAAACGCCCAAGAAGAAGGAGGCGATGAAGTGGAACCCGAAGAGGAGGATGAGGAAGAGGACGGAGATGGATCGAGCAGTACCACAGGATCTGTCAGCTCCAAGGAGGATGAGAATGGTGAGTCTCACTGAAATGTACTTAACACATTCAAACCGGGAAAGCAATTTTAACCACTTTAAACGTTAATTTGTACTTTGGCTAATCATGAAAATGCGTGCAAATCTTTGATATTTAAATTTTTTCTAACAACATTTTAACTCAAATCTTTGCTTCTGGGGGTCGCTGGATCTAAATATTTTGAGATGGGGGACCGCAGCAAAATACAAATAATTTTGGGGGTCCTTGCCATGAAAAGGTTTAGCAACACCACTGATAACATATGTTTTTCAGAAAACATTGGTCAGTGATGTTTAACTGCAGTAGTTTTTCAAGACAAATATCCAAATGATAATGTCATAATATTATATTATAACGAAATGAAATGAAAAATGAAATGTGTCCATTACAATAACTCTTATGTGGATGGTGCTAATATTGATGGGGTGGTGCTGGTGAGTTATTGAGGCCAGCAGCACTCAGGCTGAGCTTGCCTCTGATTTCTGGTTTCCCAGTGTTACTATTTTTGACTGCAGTTTGACTGTGAAGAGAACAAAGTATAAAACTGTGTGAAGATTGAGAAAAGGAAGGTTGAAAAACCTTCTATAGGTTGTTTTTAATGTGAGCAAAACCTTATTCTTCAGAGGACTGCATTTTTATGGGATGAAATCACTCGGGCCATAAACTCAGGTTTTACTGCTAGTTTCCTTAGGGGCATTTTATCTAGCTTTGGGGCTTTGTTTGGTGAAGTTAAAAGCTTCAAAATCCTGTGGCTAAACATGGTATTGATTGAATACTTTCCCCTCTATATGGTGAAATCTATTGAATGTCATCAAGATAGCCATCAAGATAGCCAGCTGTCCTGCCTCGTCCTCCTCCACTCTGAGTTCTCTCAGAGAGGCTTACCCACAACTGCCGCAGCCTCTCTCTCCCTCCCTCCATCCCTCCCCCCCCCCCCCCCTCTCTCTCTCTCTCTCTCTCTCTCTCTGTCTCTCTCCCTCCCTCCCTTCCTCTCCTCTCCTCTCTCTGCTATGGCTCCTGCTGCCATTCCCTCTCCCCTCCTCTGTTTTTTCCTGAGCTCATCTTTTTTCCAGCCCCCACATCCTGGTTTTCAAGTATTCACTCCCTCACTCTCCCTTTCCCTCTTATCAAGCTCACTGCGTCCTGTCCTGTGTTACTTTTCTCTGTCCTGCTTTCCTCCCTGTTCCACCACTCTCCTCAATTTCTCTCTCTCTCTCTCTCTCTCTCTCTCTCTCTCTCTCTCTCTCTCTCTCTCGCTAAGGTAAGGGATGGGGCAAGTGTCCCGGTGGAGCTGTGTTTAGGGGGAGGGGAGGGGCTCCGTGGTATCCGAGGGGAGGTGGCGTAACGTGAGATTGCCTGCAGCGGTTCGGGCAGTGGAAGTGCAGGCACATGCGAGTGAGGTGCAAGAGATGCGAGAGAGGGAGAGAGAGCAGAATGCAAAGTGCAGAAAGACCGGATAGAAGGAGAGGGGAATATTTCTGAAGCGAGAAAGAGAATGTAAGGAGACAGTCCTGCATCAACCTCACACACACACACACACACACACACACACCACCTCAGCATCCATTCACTGGCATCCAGGTCTCTGCTCGCTACAGGACGAAGGATATCTGACCAGTGTGTGTGTGTGTGTGTGTGTGTGTGTGTGTGTGTGTGTGTGTGTGTGTGTGTGTGTGTGTGTGTGTGTGTGTGTGTGTGTGTGTGTGTGTGTGTGCGCGCACACACGCGCGTGTGTGTGTAGGTTGTCACTCTGCCGGTAATCCGTCTGACCTTTGCTGGGCGGGGAAACGCAACCTGTGTACATGTTGCTGCGTGTCAAAGTGCTGCATCATGTGTGTGGGTGTTTGTCATGTACATGAACACGTGTGTGTGACTCTGCCCCTGCCTCGCTCTTTCTGCTCCAGGTGACGTGTTTGACTCCAGCACGGGTGACCCTTCGCCGGCCCGCACCGCTAACGGGGCCGGTCGGGGGGACATGGTGACCCCGACGCGGCCCCGCACCACAGAGGACCTCTTCGCTGCCATTCACAGGTACGTTTCGCTTCGCCGTTCACACGTCGGCAAAACTCAAACTGTCCTCATCTTTTATCCTCTCCGGCGGTGGTGTTTCCCTTTTTTGAAGGTTGCTTGTTAGATTTTCCAATATCGTGATCTCTCTTTCTCTCTCCCTGTGCAGTGTTTATGTCCATCCCTCAATTTCTCTGTCAGTCATTACCCTCAACATGTCACCTTTAAACCTTCCATCCTTCCATCCTTGTTACCACTCAGCCTCTCCTCTCCCACCCCCTCTCCTCCTCTCCTCTCCTGCCCTGCCCTCCACCTCCCAGTCATAACTTCAGCCTGGGCTGTCCCATTCCAATAGTGATGAATAGCGTCTGTCTGTACGGTCCGCTCCTCGCCTGTCAGTGACAGCATATAGATGCATCATCGGCTATGCATTCTGAGGCTGACCAGAGTCAGGCAGGGAGATACGTACGTACAGTAGCATGTTCCGAGCAGGCTGTCACTCCAAGTCCATTCATTATTAAGCCTCCAGACAACCACCCCCCCCCCCCCCCAACAGCACCACCACTAGCCCTAATCTAGGTTAGAAGCCACGGGAGAACGAGTCTGTGTCTCTCTATGTCACTCTGTCTCCGTGCTCTGCGCTAGTCTCACATACAGTATGATGCACATACAGTGCGTGCCTCTGTGCTTCAAAGGGAACATGCATACATTTCTCATGCAACCCTCTAGCGTGCGTGTGTGTGCGTGTGCGCGCGTGTGGGGGGTGGGTGTGTGTGTGTGTGTGTGTGTGTGTGTGTGTGCGTCTCTTTCATGGTCACGTTCAGCCATTTCGGCTCTCTTGAACATCACAGGATTTCATTTCATGGCATTGTATTTCTGCTGGCTTTGGGTTGAGGTTGTATTTATGGACTGTGTGCGTGTGTGTGTGCAATGCATAATACACGAGTAGAGTAAGTGCATGCTCCGCACAAGTGTGCACTGTGCACACATGTGAGCATAGTAGTACGATTTATTGTGCACTTTAATTAAATGTATGAGGCTTCTTCGTACATGCACGCATAAGCATTGCACCCGTTGTTTGTTTACTGTTTGACTAGTGTGTGTGTGTGTGTGTGTGTGTTTTACTGGCTCTGGTCATGGATGCTCCTCCTCACCCATATATACAGTATGCAGTATAACACAGCGTTAGTGCTGGAGGGGCAGTTTAACACAAACACACACAACCAGTGCAGAATAAAACCAGGCTTTCGTGGCAGACAGTGCCCCCCAAAAAAAGCCAACCAGTGCACTACAAGGGCCCTTTTTGTGCCATTTATGTAATAATGCATAGACGTACATTGCTTTGTCGAGCCCCATAGAGGGTTTGTTTGCCCAGAGATGCAGAGGCCGTAGTAAAGTGTGTGGACAATGAGACTCGAACACCAGCTGCTATCTGCTGACCCAAGGTCAGCCAGACTCAATATATTTACCTTATTTTCCTGCCTCGAGCTGCCTACCTCTTCTCCTCTCCTCTCTCTCCTCAACCCTCTCCACCGGCTCTCACCTGCTCAATGTCCCTCTTCTTCTCTGTGGTCATTCACACCACTTCCCCAACGTGTCTCTCTGTCTCGCACACACGCACACACATGCACGCACGCACACACGAGCGAGTGCACACACACACACACACACACACACACACACACACACACACACACACACACACACACACACACACACACACACACACACACACACACACACACACACACACACCAGTTTACCAGTCTACTATGGATTTGTAACATCTCTGTTTTTTGTGTCCAATCCATCTGCGTGTTTTTGAACTTTCTGTGTCATTCTGATGCTGTGCTTACAGCAGCCTTGTCTGGGTTCAGTGAAGTCGGGTGTGTGAGTCAGTGTGTGTCTGCATGCAACTCCTGCGAGTGTGTGAGCGAAGCATGCGAGAGAGACGTTATGTAATGCAGATGCTTTAATGTGCAGAGGGAACTCCCTGGAGACTATGTTAAATGGAGGTTGAATTTAGGGCATGGGTGGTTGCACATTCCTGCAGCCGTCCCAGACTCAATCTCTACCTTCATGTTGTAATTCCTGTGTATGTTCTGTCGTAACGTCTACCCTACTGACCTCCCACTGTGTAGATTCTCTATAATAATAGATGGAAGCATTTATTTAAACCTCTTAGTCTCTGGGTCTGATCTGAGGATTAAAGGTTTGGTCTCCCTGCCTCCTGATCCCCTCCTCTTACTTTTACCACCAAATCCTTCTCCTTCATCACCTTTTTTCCCCAGGTCTTTCACTGTCTCCTTCTCTCCTCTTCTCCTTCTCGCCCCCTCCCTCCCCCTTGCACAGCGAGGGAACGCAGATCTTGGGTGCTCCATGTCTAGTGAGGTGCGGAGCGGCAAGTAGCCTGTAATTGGCAGGCCTTGTTTTCAAACGCCATGGCGACACTAGCATTGCATTAGCATCAATAATCCCGCAGTACAACCTCTGGACCAGAGATTAATTATGCCCCCCCCCCCCCCCCAAACCTAGCTGTAATCTCATATATGCTAGCTTCAGCTTTATTGCTATGCTATGTACAGTTTTGCAGTCAACTCATTTTGCACCCCCTACTGAGAGAAGACTGGATTGTCCTCGTGATTAAAAAGCTCTGGGCATGTTTCCCAGGTTGTGTGACTAATTCCATTGTGCCATCTCTAAGCATTCCTGCAGAGCTGCAGTATCTGCAATTTCCTTAACACAAGTTCTTTCATTTCAGTAAAAGCTTCCCCTTTTTGAGGAAATAATGCCACTCTGTGCTTCTTTAACACTTACAATGTGATGCACCATCGCTCTGGGCATTGTTGACATATGGCAAACTGGGACGCTGGTCGCAGTTGTGTATGCCAGTAGCTAATCTGAGCTATATTAAGTGTGGTCAGTTAGCCCAAATATAGTACCATAATGAAAGTTTGTAACTTATGTGCCTCCTTTCCCAAGAGTACCGTATGTCTTGCAAAAATGTCATATTGTTTGTTTTACTTATCTCCTACTTCGCCTCCCATAATATTTTACACTGCTTACACTGCACTTAAATTACTCAGTCAGATTTCAACAAAAAATGTAATAACCTGGCTTTCTTTGTTTAGGTCCAAGAGGAAGGTCCTGGGTCGGAAGGAGTCTGAGGAGGACAAGGCAAAGGGGGGGACCGGTTCTCAGTCTCCGCCCGTCACTCCCACAGCGACGTCCCCGAGCCCGGTGACCCCGCTGTCCCGCCAGTCCGGCTCCATCCAGCGCAACATCCGCAAGTCGGCCACCAGCAGTGACACCTTCAAGGCCCTGCTCCTGAAGAAGGGCAGCCGCTCCGAGACCAGCTTCAGAATGTCTGCCACGGAGATGCTGCGCTCAACTGCCCCTAGTTTCCAGAGGACACGCTCGGAATCGGCATTAGACCCCTTCGCCGCCTCACCGTCCTCGCCAATAGCCCTGCACAGCCCCTGCGCTTCCCCAGGCCGCAGCAAGAGGGTGCCAGATGAGTGGAACCGCAGTGACGGACTGGCCCTCTCCTCGCCGACTTCATTCTGTTTGCCTGTTGGCGGGATGAAGTACGGCCGCTCGCGCACGCCGCCCTCCGCGGCCAGCAGCAAGTATAACTCACGTTGTCGTCTCCTAAGCAGCCCCATGACTGTGATCTGTGAGCGCGAGGGAGAGCTGGCCGAGAGTGAATACGGAGACACCACAGACAGCTTGTCCAGTCCCCTAGCCCGGACTCTCTCTTTGCTCCAAGACTCTAATGGCACTTTATCTGAAGAGAGCAGCAGTTAAAGAGCAGAGAACTCCCCATGGGGAGATGAACTTATTCATGGCTACCAGGGAGTTAGCAGGACAAGGAGCCACTAGGAGGCCCTCTAGCGACAACTCTCTGGGCACCACCCCTTGGCCACAGGTCCAAGCAAAGGGACTCCTCATGCCCTGGTGTGGTCTGGTGTAGTCCGATCATGGACTAGGATGTACTTAGTCTGATGTGAAGACCTGGTTCAGCTTTTCAAAAACTAATTTCATACAAATCAAATCTGCTTATGTTGATGACTCATGCTTTGTGTTACAAGAACAGTTTTAAGCCTGGTGTTCCAAGTTTAGTTTTTCATTTGTTTTGCAAATTTTTACTCTATCCTGTTAGAGCTGGTGCTGATTCCAAACAAATGCAGAAGACCGCGTTCCATTTGTAATGGTTTCTCTAAAGGATAAGTATAGTGGCAAGCTAATGTGAAATGAAGGAATTGAAAAGTGAGGAGTTGTTTAGTTTAATATTGCTGCTGTGGTGCTAAGTAGCTGGAGCTGCCTGAACAGAGTGGAAGGGTATGCTAAGGGCCTTGCCTTTTAGATCTTCTCGGCTTTCTGCTTCTTACCTATTAGCTTTATAGGACATTTTACAACACCATAGCTTGCTAGTGTTGGCTTCCATACTCTGGAATGAATATCTGGAAAGTTATATAAGGTACAACAGATAACTCCAAGGTACAGTTCCATCTATCGTTCCTGCCATGTTTCTCTTTACATTTCTGAGGCAAGCCGTTTAGTTTGCAGAGCTGGTATTTTCAGTGGTCAATGGCACCTGCAGAGTGCTGCCCTCTAGTGAGGGCTGCAAAGTGCTGCCCCCTAGTGGTGGTCATGAATTGGGCAATGGTTGGGTGTACACAAAACCATTGATTTTGAGTTTGTAGAGTTTGCATTGTTCATATATGTTCCTTTATCTTTGTTTGTTGGTGACATTAAAAAACAACTATGTGTTTAAAGATTGTTTTATTAAACCAGTGGCGTCATGACTCACATGTTTGGAAATGAAGTGTGAATTAAAAAATGTAAAACTATGAATTACATTAATGGGGGGAAAGCTAAAACATCTCTTTCCTGTTCCGCTTATGTTCATGTTGGTTACCAAAGAGCTCTAGAATTAAACAGCCTGCTGTTTATCCTGATGTGAATCTTGAATTTGTGTTAGTTTTTTCTGCGATCAGAACGCATATGGTCCAGATTTAAGAAAGGTGACATACAAGAACCTTCTAGGGCTTAAATGATTAAGATCGCTAGATTTCTTGATTTTCATTCTGCAGTTTTACAAGGTTCTTTATGTAAATAGAGAGAAAGGTGTTTTAAGTAACATTAGACTTATTTTCAAATACTTTGTAAATTGTTTGATTGTTGGTAAGGAATGGTTTCATTTTTGTAGACTACCGGTATTTATTTCTTAAATGGGGTGACTGCATTGCTGCACCCTGGTCTCAGCCTACCAGCAGCCAGATAGTAGGCAATGGAAAGACTGTGGATTGGGTTATAGGAGGGATCTGGACGTACAGACTGGGGATTGGGTCAGGAGGGATCTGGACCTACAGACTGGGGATTGGGTTAGGAGGGATCTGGACGTACAGACTGGGGATTGGGTCAGGAGGGATCTGGACGTACAGACTGGGGATTGGGTCAGGAGGGATCTGGACCTACAGACTGGGGATTGGGTTAGGAGGGATCTGGACGTACAGACTGGGGATTGGGTTAGGAGGGATCTGGACGTACAGACTGGGGATTGGGTTAGGAGGGATCTGGACGTACAGACTGGGGATTGGGTTAGGAGGGATCTGGACGTACAGACTGGGGATTGGGTTAGGAGGGATCTGGACGGACAGACTGGGGATTGGTTTAGGAGGGATCTGGATGGACAGACTGGGGATTGGTTTAGGAGGGATCTGGACGAACAGAAGGACAAAAGCCTTGTTCACTGTCCACGGGCCATGTTTACAAAGCTTTATTCCACCAGGACAATTGTGTTCCTTTCCATACCTACCAAATAGTTTGCATTATGGTGCATACAAGAGGTGCAACAGTTAATTAAAGTCAAGCAAAATAATCGATAATCCGTTTTAATTTCAAAATGATGATTTGAAATATATATATTTTTTCCTTTTAAAATACCAGATTGACAAGCAGATCTACAAGTTTGCATTACATCCCTTTGCAGGTCAAGAGTCAATTTATCCCCTGAGCAATTTCCAATTTCCAATTTGCAATTTCCTGCAATTTCCGCAATTTCCAATTTCCGCAATTTCCGCAATTTCCAATTTCCGCAATTTCCGCAATTTCCAATTTACGCAATTTCCAATTTACGCAATTACAACCATGTAAATACAACACATTGAGCAGGGCACTGCAGGGAGTTGAACCCCGTTCCGGTAAACCAGAAGTCCGACACCAGTGCCTTAGTTTTTGTGTTGTCTACTAGCTCAATGATAACAATGTCAGCAGGAAACCAGGTTAATATCCAGGGTAGAAGACGAATGTTATATAGTGCAGCTTTAAGACCAAGAATATATTTGAACATTTAATTGCCTTTTTTTGTACTCATACAGCAATGAGTCATGAAAATCCCACTCTGGTGCTTAAATGCTGAGTAAATGTGGTCTCTGGGTGTGACAAACTGAGGTGACAGGCATGAGACGTCTTAACCTCCCTAACAGCCATAACAGCAAGCGGTTTAATCACCTGTGACCAAAGTGTGTCTCCTGGGCAGCTCGGCCCCGGGACATGATCGAGCACTCGGTCTCATCTCACGATGGGACGCCTATGAAGTCTCAATCTTGTTAAGCTGACATATGGAGAGGGAGGGGAGACGGGGAGGGATGATGACGTGATGAACTAGGGGTTGAGGTAAAGCAAACCGCTAACCCTCTTTGTGTATATCTGTGTAATAAAAAAATGGTGATATTTAAAGTGTCTTTCTCTCTCTCTCTCCTACACTCCCTCTTTCCAGCCACCTCTCTGTGTGATTCACAGCCATCTGCCAGCCCAGCAGTGAGCACCCCAAATTATCCACCTCATTTGGGCGGTCGCCATGGTACCAATGCTCATCCGTCATCCAGATAACTCTATAGGGCATCACTCACCCATCCCGGCCCCTCCCTCCCCACATGGGGTCATCAGTTATGTCCCTCTCTCTCCTTCTGGATATCCCATTAGAACACACTGAATCACAGGCACAGCCAATAATAGTCTCAACCGCTGGCACAAAAAGAAAAAAAACTTGCATCATCATATAACAGTCTGTGACCTACACTTGTGTTTCCTATTTCCACCATGATGACAAGGCGTAAATGTGACCCTGCAACCTTCCTCTTTTCCCTGTAGAGATGTTATGCCAAACCGCTCACCATTCTACGTTGGGCCGATCGGCCCCCTGCCTGTCCAGATTTCATCATGTCAGAGGGTCCCGAGGGGCGAGGAGGAGGGACAGAGACCCTCCATCTCAGATTCATCAGAGGCATAAGTCTATATAGCAATACTGCCCTGTATCTCCATATTTAAGCTTTTTATGATTTTTCCTAAATGATGCCTTATACTTCACATATAGGGCCCTATACGTCATACTACAGTGTCATCTACAAGTGTACAATGTATCGCATTGTTTGTAGAGCTGCTCTTCTTTTGCGTTTTGCTATTAATATTAGTGAAAGCCGTTAAGTCTGTGGGTTTTATAAATATTCAACCAATGAAAAGTATTAAGCTTGTGTCTTAAATAATAATTACATAAGATCCGTTGACCACAGCATGGTTTTCCCATTTCCTGAAGATTTTATTTTATACAATGTATAAATTATGTAGAATGTATGTTGCCATCAACACCATCAACTCCAGCTGCCTTTTGCTTTTCCTCAGACAGTAATCTTTCCACCTGGCTGACAGGCATCAATCACTAGACCTCCTATCCCTTCTACAGTATTCACTGCTCTCTGCCTAAAAAAAATATATATACCACCAAAAGTGTTAGGTAATAAGGACTGTTAAAGGTGCTGTTTATAGTGAGGGGCGCCCACTGTGGCTGCCACATGACATCACTGCTTAAACTTAAAGCATTCATTAAAGGTCCATAGACCTGACTGCCACATGACGTCCTGAGTGGAGTCATGTTTTTTGAGGGGCATGCTTAAAGACAAACGTTAAAAGTCCATAAACTTGATGCCATTTCTGAAAGGCAGGCATTGGAGGGGCTAGTGCCCCTCAAAAAAGGTTAGAAATGTAAGGCTCTATATATTCTGATAGTAATCAATGCTACAGAGTGTTTGTTTAGTAATAGGTCTCCCCATCCTGCTACCCTAATAGACAGGGGGTACATGAGCACATGGCCGTTCATTCGTGCTCTATCTCCGACCAAACCACACTTCCACCACACATCTCTCTATGCAAAATAAAACCTGCACACTCCCACAAAACATATAGACTACATTGCATTCGCCAAAAATGTCTTATTTACTGTTTAAATATTACTTTTCTGACCTAATAGACAGGGGGTACATGAGCACATGGCCGTTCATTCGTGCTCTATCTCTGACCAAACCACACTTCCACCACACATCTCTCTATGCAAAATAAAACCTGCACACTCCCACAAAACATATAGACTACATTGCATTCGCCAAAAATGTCTTATTTACTGTTTAAATATTACTTTTCTGACCTAATAGACAGGGGGTACATGAGCACATGGCCGTTCATTCGTGCTCTATCTCCGACCAAACCACACTTCCACCACACATCTCTCTATGCAAAATAAAACCTGCACACTCCCACAAAACATATAGACTACATTGCATTCGCCAAAAATGTCTTATTTACTGTTTAAATATAACTTTTCTGAAACACGCTATTCTTGCTCAACCTCAACAGCCTACGTCAAAATCGTCATGTTGGCGTCTACTACGCCAACTACGTTCACTTCATGGGGCCAGTCCTTCACAGTGACACACACATTAGATCAACCACGCGACCGGGATGGTTTCTACCCCTCAATGTCGTGCCTACTCTACACTGCCATCCGAAGGCCCCTCCCCCTTTCACTGCTCCTGTTATGCATTATGAATCCATCACATTATAAAATGTATAGGCTACCGTACAAGTGCACTACTTCTACAGTAGACAGACAGATAGTAAATACTATATAGGCCTACACCTCAGAATAAGCTAAACAATCTTACTCTACATCTTAGAGTACATTATCTTACTGTATAAGAAGAAACCTGCAGAATCTAGAATCACCAAGGACACTAAAAACAACCTCATAATAATGTGAGAAATTGAATTACAGTAGGAAGCAATGGCATTACTCTCACTCAGAAGGGTGCCGTCATTTCCCAGGTAACTGCAGAGTGGGACAGTGTCAGGCAGGCACATAACTTCAAATTGTCCTTATCTGTACGATTTGTGACATTGACATTCTTATCACTGGCAATATCACTCTCCCCTGCCTCTCTCCCTGCCTCTCTCTCCCCTGTCTCTCTCTCCCCTGCCTCTCTCTCCCTCTGCCTCTCTCTCCAACCTTCCTCACACTCTCTCCAACCTGCACCACGGCAATCACATTCCCCTGATTCAGGAGGAGGCGGAGCAATGTGGATTCCGTCCTGGCCGTGGAACAACTGACCAGATCTATACTCTTGCAGCAATCCTGGAGAAGCCCATGGACAGGATCTCGAGGCGAAGTCGTGGCGGAGAGGGTATTCGGCTCTGTGAGCTAAGGGTTGCATCACTGATTTTTGCAGATGATGGTCCAAGACCTGCAAGGAAGTCACTAATGTAGCTCTGGAGAGGGAAGTCTGGAGCACTCTGATGGAGCTGTTGCCCCCGTGACCCGACTACGGATAAGCAGTTGAAAATGGATGGGTGGAGGGTGGGTTTTATTGACATCACCTGCCTGCTCAGCAGAAATGACCCAAAACGTGAGGCCTAAATCTTGGATCTGGCCCTAAACTTCTATGCCCTAAACCCTAACCCTATTAAACGAGTAAGACGCGCGAACGCGGGAAGAGAACGCACTCAGCTCCATATATGGGCACAAAAGGGGCCAGGTCCACAACAAACAAATCACTGGCCCCTTTTGTGCCCATATATGGAGCTGAGTGATTGCTGATGCAACACACTCCATATTTGGATAGCGGGACAGACAGACACACGGACACACAGACATGATCTGCTAGGTCTCATAGTAAGTGCTCACTGTAGGTAAAGGAAGCCACACAAATGAGAAATGTCACTAATTACAATTAAACTTAATGTTTAGGTATTTGCATGAAACTGTAATACATTTGGAGCTATAATAAATCCAGAATTTGAATCTTCACTACTGTTTTGCTGTGTTTTATTGTTGAACTTTAATGAACACTGAACAGCCTACACAGTCACAAATTGTGACTGCTAATATAATGTTTGTAGCAGTTTGAACTTCAACACTGTAAGGCCTAAGTTTAAACAGCTTAATTCTCACACTCTGTTGATTCATTCATTGTTCTTTTTTGTTTGTTTTAATAGTTTCCAACGGCCAAGAGCCGTTGCATTAATTGTCCTGGACAATCAGATCTTTTTATTCAAGGCACACATTACTACTAACCTACTTAAGGAGATAAAACAAAGTAATCTCATCCTCGTCGCCACTTTGTTGTGTATAATACGTATGCAACATGGTTTGTTTATTCACTGCATGGTCTGTCATATAACTGAGATGACTTGGCTTGCATCGCCCTCTAGTGGTTATACAGGTAATTACAATATATGACAGACCAAGAGGACGGGGGTCTGTCACAATGTTTGTTGCTGCACTAAAAAGACTATCTGAACACTAATGCTGTACTGAATGACACCATGACAGGCTTGTGTGCTGTGCAGGCTCTGGAGTCAAGCTACGCAGAAAAACTTGTTAACATAAAGTGGTCTTACTGTTACTGGAGAAGAAGGCAAGAAGCTAGGCTATGGAAATGAGTATATCCATGGAATTAGCTGCCAAGGAGGATCACCAGCTCAGCAGTGCAAGTTCTTTCCACAGAAGGGTTACAAGGGAGTTTGGCTTGGACCAGATGCTATCGTGGAGTGAGTCACCTTGCCATAAAGTAGTATGTCAATTGCAGGAAATGTGAAAAAATGGGCACATTGAACATGCTTAGAACAAGGGAGCTGACAACCCCCCAAAACAAGTAGCCAGGGAGCCACAGGCCCAAAATTGCACAGGACCTGTGATGATCATGCCGTACCTTTTATTTGTGTTTTTTCTATTAATTTGGTCATTAAGGTCCACTGAATGAGAGGCCTGCTCTGCTGGAAACATTGCAAAAATGTTATGGCCATTTTTGTATAGCCTGCCACACAAGGCAACATTTCCCAAAATGTCATCATGCTTTAAGTAGCATGTGACAATTGTGGCATGTCAAACTAGGGGGTTTTCATGATTCTGAATCCATTCCAAGCATTAGTTTTGCACGAAAAACACTCCTTGGCCTAAATTCGGCCATAACCACTTTTGGTCGTCTATGGTGTGGTATACAAAAATGACCATAACTTTTTTCGCAATGTTTTCGGCAGAGCAGGCCTCTCATTATGTGGACCTTAATGACCAAGTGAATAGAGAAAACACAAATAAAAAGTATTACTTTAGTATTACCGCATTACTTCCGGGTATGATGATGATGTCACACGCATATCATCAGATCATATGCAATAAGGCCAGAAGTGGAAGCAGAGGAATCCTTGATCAAGAGCGGGGTGCTGGTTGATGATGTCAGCCAGTGTGACTGGGCCACTCAAATTGTACCAGTCATTAAAGATGGAATGCCATGATTCTTTCCCCACCCTAAAACATGATCAGGTATTATTATTATATATAATTTGTGGACACACCCACCAGTTCATTAAGTATGCCTGATTTGCCTGGTGGGTGGTGAAGGGTGGTGAGGGTGATCCACCTGAACTGGCCATAGCCGTCATCACAAATGTGATGACGTCATCGCATTTGGGCAAGTGGCCTTATTTAGCCCAAGGAGTGTTTTTCATGCAAAACTAATGCTAATGGATCCAGAATCATTAAAAAACCCTAGCTTGACACGTCACATGCTACTTAAAGCATAATTAAAAATTTAAAATGTTGTTAATGGTTAATGGTACCCCAACTTTCAACCCCTAGCCCTGAATTTACTATATTATTTAATTGACCATTTTTAATATGTTATTTGGATGACCCTAACGATCATAAAAAACCTTGAATCATTACTATTGCAATTTAGTTCAAACCTTAGATCGACTGTCCTACTACTTATTTTTGTGTTGAGTGAAAAGGAGTATGTCATATATTCTGATTACCTGTATAACCACTAGAGGGCAATGCAAGTCAAGGCGTCTCAGTTATGTGAAACAAACTATGTTACTGCAAAGAAGATACAGTTCTAATATTGTTTCTTTTGTCTGTCTGTCTGTCTGTCTGTCTGTCTACACGCACACGTGCACACACACACACACACACACACACACACACACACACACACACACACACACACACACACACACACACACACACACACACACACACACACACACACACAGCCACAGTAGAGTCCTAGCTGTAGTCTACTCCTGGTGAGAGCAGGAGTAGACTACTGGTGATGACGTAGGAGGGGCTCCGGACAGGAGTCAAAACACAGAGCCTAGTCCCTCGATCACATGCCAGAATGGTACCTCTCAGTCCCGGCATAGTAGTTCCGGAGTGGTTCCAACGGATTGTGTGGCCCTGGTCTTTCCCTAGTGGGTCTGATCGAGGGTAGCTACAGCTGGGACGTAAGTCGGGACTTCACCCCAGCCGGGTCACCCGAGTGAGGGGTATGATGTTCGCGAGACCCGAAACCCAGGTGACCTTGGGATACATCACTGAGGATACGTTCCAGTTGCATCCATGTGATGTATTTTCGTTATATATATATATATATATAGCCTATATAATATTACCAGTAAGATCCGCCTGGGTGACGGCAGACTACTGGGCACTGGCCATATATAGAGCGTGTCTTGAGTGTACAGGGTTTGATGAGGTTAGATCAACATAATGGTATGTCAGAACAGGTCAGCTCCATATATGGAGATCAACGGGTGGCAGGTGGGGGGGGGGGCAGTGTCTTGAGTGTACAGGGTTTGATGAGGTTAGATCAACATAATGGTATGTCAGAACAGGTCAGCTCCATATATGGAGATCAACAGGTGGCAGGTGTGGGGGGGGGGGGGGGGGGGGGGCAGTGTCTTGAGTGTACAGGGTTTGATGAGGGCCCAGCCACGCCGCCCAGGTAGGGCCGGGCCCTATATATATATAAACACATGTAAAAGTTTCATGCTGCCTTTATATATATATATATATATATAATATCAAGGCAGCATGTAACTTTTACATGTTATTCATTTCTATTATGTTTAAGTTTTTTTTTTTTAATTAAACATAGGTTTATTGATTTTCTTTTCAGCATAATAAGTAATTTCAATACAATTATTGACATATATTCCCCCCCCCCCCCCCCCCCCCCCCCCACATTGCCATGGCAGCACAAATACAAACAAAATCTTCGAGGAAACATCAGGAAACAATAAATAGGCCTACAGGAAAAAAAAGGAAAAAAAACACATTACATACAGTTATATTATGTTTAGTTGATACTGTATATCAAAGTTGAACTTGGTGCAGCGATGTTGTTGACTTATGACTTTGATGGTGAGCAGTACACTAACCTCGCGTCAGGCATTCCACGAGTGGCTACTACCAACTTGCCTTGCCTCTCTCTCTCTCCATCCAGTGCATGACAGGTCATGTCATGAGAATGTGGGCTGCATTTCAGCAATAATGCTATTTATAGTGGTAGTTAGCAACAACACCTATAGGCAAGCTATAATTGAGTCTTCTTCGCATAAGTGCCAAAACACCTGCCTTCCTGGTATAATCTAGAATTTGAATGAATGGAACTAGCCTCCTGTGTTCTACATAATGGGTTTTTTACTTTAAATATCTGGTGAGTATATATTAAAACTCATTACACTTCACAACACTGCTTCTGTCAGCCGGGCTAACAAATTTAGCTAGAATTAGCCTAGTGCTCCCTGTCTGGCAAGGCAGTACGCCTTCGCAAGTTCGCCTTATTACTTGTTATGAAATTTAATTTACAAATTCCACACAGACGATCTTTAGAAATGTGTCTAAAAACCCGTCACGTTTGCCAGTAAATGTTTAGATACCAGGACAATTTATTTACGTTAACGATACCAACTGACCACTGCTGCCTTTCCCACATGATGCGTTAAAACATGAAATTGGAGCATTTCAAATGATTTTTTTCCCCAATCTTATTTAGCCATCTGTTTGAAATTTAATTTCACCTATGACTTGCAGGGTCACGCATGTCCTTAATGAATGTAATAATAATTTGACTAGTACTAGCATTAGCTCACTGAGTTCTGCCCGGGATGTTCCACAGGCCGATGGCTATCCTGCGGGTTTCCTCATTTTGAGTCCGCCAGGAGGCGAACCAGTTTGGGCCTGAGCAGCGGCTCTCAGCACCCAGCCAACCGTACTGAAGAGTGAACAACATCGCCACCTTGTGACCAACATTCAACATGTCAGGTCGGTTATAGTAAACAAACAACTGAATAACCATTATCACTGCCATCATGCACCTGTCACTCACCACCAAATATACAGTAGATAGATGATGATAATTGATTACTTACGTGTATTTTTCCTAATAAATACACAATGAATCATTCACCCAGCTGATGGCTGATCGGATGGTTATGATGAGCGGATTGAGCGCTCAGGGTTAAGGTATTTGAGGGTTAAGTGTCTTGTTCAGGGACGCTTGGACACATAGTCCGAGGTCGGGAGGCGGACCTGTGACCCTCTGAACCCAGTCCGCCTCTCTACCCACTAAGCTACGGCCGCCCTAAATATTATATAAGAGAGCAGAATACTGTAGATACTGTTTAAAGCTTTTCCACCAACATTCTTGGGTTTGTTCGTGTGAGAGGTAATGCATGCACATTATCTGCTTTTGTTTGTGTGTTGGGTCAACGACAACATATACAGAACATGAAATCATTGTCCAGATGTTTTGTCTGCGTTGGCGTCCATTGGTTACTGAACTCATTGAACCATCAGCCAAGTGGCTTGCGTGGCTGCCACTCAATTCCCTTTAGGCATTTGCTCGCTCTGCTTCTCTCGTGCCCCCCCTCTCTCCTTCTCCCAGCAAGAGGGAGGCTGGATAGTGAGGTCCATTGTGTTAGTGAGATGTTTATTAATGAGCAAGAGGGACAGAGGGAGCAGAGCTGCTATAGAAGGAGTAGTAATCGCTAATCTCTTAGTTAATGCAGCTCAACCAGCCTTCAGAGTTGGTCTTCAGCAAAAGGCAGCAGAGTTTGTGTCTGACTTTTTTGTGTGTGTGAGTTTTCTTTTCCTCCGGCAAGCAAGTTTGACTTTGTTTCGCTGGACAGAAAGAGGAGGAGCATGTGTGTATTTGTAGTTGTGTAGAGTGTTGTGTTGCAGCCAAACTGTATCGTGCAGTATGTACTGTATGCGAGTGAGTGCGGGAGAGGTGCAGAGTGGGTCATTTGTAATGCATTTGTGAAATTGCATCTGTCCGACTGGCAGAAGATCTTGTCAGTCTCACTTCTTAATGGGCTTTCTTGTCTGCAGAAGTGCAACCAAATGGAGGTCTAACTTGATTTACTTTATAATAATAGAATAGAATAGAATTTGTGTTTTTCTAGTCTTATTAGAAAAACAATCGTGTGAGAAACTTTCTGTTTGAGAGGGTTTGTGTATGTTTGAGAGAGTGTGTGTGCCTGCCATGCCCCTGCCTGCGCCTGCCATCCCAGCCTCTCGCCGCCTGGCACTGGACTGTCGTACCCTTCTAGATCATCGTGTTGGCAAGGGTAGGTTCCATCGCTACCATCGCTGCTGACTCACTGATGTTTCTCGCTAGCTGTCTCTCTTTCTGTGTGTGTGTATGGTTCTGATCCATATGAACGGAGAAGAATGTTTAATTCTGAACATTTATTCCTCTCTTATTTCAGATGTAAGAATATCCAATAGATGGCTTATAATCTTTGTAAGTGGAATTGAGCTTTGGGTGTTCAATCTGTTCATAATTCACTAAAGTTCTCGTGTGCTTTCAAACTGCCTTGTCTCCATTAAATGCATTTAGCTTAAGTCCCAAGGCCAATGGAGTTGTGATTTAAAAGCGTCTGTAGCCTAACAGTTCAAATCATCTGGGTCACTGGTGTGACAAACTTGTTTTAATTATGTGTTTTTTTCTCCTGTTGAGTGAACACACACACACACACACACACACACACACACACACACACACACAGTATAAAACATGTACACATACTTACATATAGTCTGTACTCTGTAGTAGATGACGAGACATCATTTGGCAGCATATCGGTCCATTTAAACATTAGATGGCAGTTCAAGTATAGCCACAGTAGAGCGCCCAAGGCCGCCTGCACCGCCCTCTCTAGGGCTTTCTGTTCGAGGGTGGTACAGTTCCCATTCCCATACCAGGCGGTTGCGCAACCCAACACAATGCTCTCAATGATGCCTGGAGACAGTACTGCTGCTGAGCCTTTTTCATCACATTAGTGGTGGGTGTATCCCATTTAAGATCATCAGTGATGTGTATGGTATGCCCAAATCGCTGACTCTTTCCACTGCAACACGGGGAAGAATCTATGCCTGATGGCTATTATTTTGGTACAGCAGCCCGTCTTGTTATTGTTCAGTCTGTGAGGATAGGAGCGTGAAATTATATGGCACCATGATAGAATACCGCAGGGCTCCATGATCTCCATGATTTGTGCAGATATTAATTAAACATTAGAGATGGTTTCTTAATCTGTGAAAATTCAGCGGACGTCTTACGTAGAATAGCGGAAAGAATTTAGTGTGGGGGAAAGGGAGCCAGAGTTGAGGAATGTGAGATGGCCATGTGATTTTTAAAACAGTTTGGTAGTGGTACTGTTAAAATGAACAGAAAAGAGTTGCCTGAAGCAACAGCAATGGCACACAATGGCCTATTAGTGAATGAATAGGCTACCATTTGTTTGCTGAGACTGTGTGTACCAGACTGCAGCCTAGAGACCAGCAGTAGTAGCTCTCAGTTTCAGAATGATATTTGCATTTAGCTAGGCTGTCTAAGAACAAGTTTCATGTCATGAAGTAGCCTAACCTCTGATGAAATGAAAGCTGAGAGGCTATGGCTCATTGAAAAACCTACCTGGCATCTAATACAACACACATTTTCTATGAATGCTTCTTACAATCTTTCTCAAACAGATCGATATACTGTTGGGTGGGCGCCAGAGCATGTGAGCTGAGCTGAGCAGGGAGAAATGCAGCTTCAGGGGGCTGTTGTCACACTCGATATGCGCTCATGTTGCCCCCCCCCCACCCCCCCCGCGCACGCGCACGCTATGACGCTCACCTTGATTTACACATGGCTCAGTCTGCGCTCCGCTCAGCAGGCCAATAAACCAAAACTGGTATTGCTGCGTGTCTGAAACACTTCTTTTGGCACAAAAGCGTCCCCATCAGTGTAGAGAGCAACTATGATGCAAAACACAACATCCAAGGTTGCTTCTTTTGTAGGTGATCTTTTTAATTAAGACAGATGATGGGTTAATGATTGAATGACCAGGTTTGAGAGAGTGGCAGGGATTCCACTCTCATTGTGAGTGTGGTTCAGCCAAAACCTGTCACTTGTGTTTCAAATCGTATCCTTTGATTGGCTGGTGAGATAAAATAACTGACTGAGCTTATATACCTACCTTTCAGAAGCTACAGCTCTGGCCTATGGCCTCTGTACTCTTGTTGATTGATTAGGTCAGATAAAGAGCTGTAACAACAGTGGCTACTGTAAAGTATTAGGATAGTGCGAGACACATCTGAGCAAACAGTACCTGTCCTGTAGTAAGAGGCTAAGAGCAGTGCTTTTAAAGGACAACTTTAGTTTCTTTCAACCAAGGTTCATGTTTTAGGTTGTTATTAGAGAAAGTAAAAGATGAGTGTTAATCTTTTTTTCATTTTCTGCTTTCTTTCTTTCTTTTTTTTTAAAATGATTATTATCCCACGATTTTGTAACCCATTTTTCACCCCTGTGTCAATTATCTAATGTGATCCTGGGCTCTACACACCCTCCGCCAACCTGGGGAGAGCAACGGACTTGAACTCATGCTTCCTTCATGCCTGAGTGTCGAAGTTGCTCCTTTACACCTGACAGGGGCGAGTTTCCCTGGTTGGACGTAGCGCGTGGAAGGAACACGTTATTCCAACCAGTTCCATTCCCCTCCATCAGGCCAGGCCAGGGGGAGGCAGTTTAGAGACCAGGATTACTGCATGTTTTTGTGAGGGCACCTACCCTAGGGGACACGGGGAGAACATGCAAACTCCACACAGAAAGGCCCTTTCGCCAACACTGCCTCAAATTTTGATGGTGATTTTCTTTTTTTATTATTTACTATAGTCCTAATAAACCCCAGGAAATTACATCTAATCACAGCATATCACAGGATCTACTGAATGTGAAGGTAGCCTACTGGGGGAAGGCATATTTAGCCCCATGCTCGAATGCCCCCGCCCCCCTGTCAAAAACTGCGAAAATCCCTAAAACGAAAGAAAGCAGCAAATGAAAGAGAATTTAAATTCACCTTTTTAATAACAACCTAAAACATGAACCTTGGTTGAAAAAAACTAAAGTTGTCCTTTAAGCCGAGATGCAAATCTCGCAAACATTCCACGGTTGTAGGGCAAGAGAGAAATATATTTATATTTACGTTCATTTAAATGTTCACATCGAATACTTACTTTGACACCATCACCTGTAGTCCCTAGTCCCTCTCTACACCGCCAGTGCCAACCCATACAGTTGGTCATGTGGGGGTGTAGAGTAGACAACCGTGTGTCCCCTCTGACAACACGCATGAAGTTGCCAGCCACTTTCTTTTCACCTGTTGGTGATGACTGTTTCACTGGGAGTGGGAGGACATGATTCATGCAGAGAAACATGCTATTCCTTTCAGTTCTGCACCCTGCTAAACAGAACAGACCAGCCCTGCCCAACCTGTAAGAGTTGCTCCTGCCCAGCTCCCCAGAGTCCCGACTCCCCACCCACGAACATGACCAATTGTGTTCGTTAGAGCGCCTTGCCAAGCTGGTGGCACTGCGGAGGATTTGTAGCCGCAGCCACTGATGGACAGTACATGGATAGATTCATGATTATACTGCTGCTTCTGTGCAACTCAATCTTATTTGTATAGACAGAATATTAATATTCCTTGATTATTAATATTATAGTCTCCTCTGTAATTGAATAAAACGAATATTCAACACCTGGACTACACACATTTTGGTTATAGATAACAAAGGCTAAATTACAATGTTTATGTTTGTACTGTAGTCATGGTAAATGTCCTTGCTGTGGTGGTGCATCAGCTAAATGAATACAGAGCAAACACTGATCAGACCATACATAAAACTGAGTTATACTTGTGCATCATGTCCTGCACTATAAATAGCTGATCTAAAAGCTGTGTGACTACAGTATGTCACACATTGCGAGCTTGTAGATCTGATATTGTTGATGCGTGACTGTGGCACAGAACCAAGTATAAATCAGGGCAGGGGTAAACTTGTAAAGCCAGAGAAATAACGATGATTAATAGGAGGGAATGGGGGCGGTGGTGAAAGGATGGATAGAGAAACACGAGAGGCATGGAAAGACAGAGGAGGGAAAGTGTGATGCAGGAAGGGGGCGGGGTGATGGAGAGAGGAAGATTGCGTGGGTGGGTGGGAGGGAGGGTTTGTCCCTCTCTACCACTCTGGTGCACGGGTTCTCTCCCCCTCTGCCTTTTGATCGGTGGGAGGATTTTGCGCGCCTGCCTGCATCTCTGTGTGAAACCAGCGCTAACAATCTTGAGAAGCGAACACTGTTCTGTTGCAGAACGCACACGGGGGAGAAGAAGCCAAGGTCATCGCATCACACTTTGCGCGTCCTTGCCTCCGCGCGCGCATGTGTGTATTTACGTAGCTCACCGCGTCAAGCCAGCCCCTGCACCAATCACGGCATGTGTTTGCGTGGCTTTTAGCTTGCACATGTGCAGGCTTTCAAAGCGAGGGTAGGCAGTGTGTGTTTGAGAATTCTCCAGTGCCCCTCTTGGATCAGTGGTGCATGCATCTGTATGAGAGTGTCTTCATCAGTGAGGCTGCAGGCGTTTTTAGTCAGACAATTCAACACCAGAATCGATGTATGGTAAGAATGACAATTATTTCACTCTGTGTGGGTGTGCCTGTAGTATATTCGTATGTGTCTAGTTGGTTGGGTGTTTGTCTTGGCCATTTCTGAAAGTAATGTGAAGCATCTACTGTAGAGCCAGTTAACCTACATTCTATAGATGGTTTTGCGTTTTCTTAATCTGTCCTGTGACAGACTGAGGGAGACGTCTCTCTCTCTCATGTTGGCACACATTGTGACTTGGTCTCTCATGAGGAGATTACCGCTCTGCTGAATTACGGTGTTACGAATAGCAGGCTTTGATTTTGGACATGTTTTTTTTCGTTAATGGTGGATGGCTTAATTTAGGTACCCTCTTTTTTTAACTTGCTCTAATGACTGTTTAGCGCTCGCTTGAATGTCAGCGTGTTTGTGCATGGTGTGCTCCACTCAGACTGGGTGTTATGGTACAGTACATGTGTGATAGTGACGCTCAGGGCTGTTCTTGAAAGCATATACAGTAACTCTTGTGTTTTCATACAACCTTCAGTGATATGCAGGATTCAAGCAGTGCTTTCAGTTGCATGTATTTGCGTATGTTTTGATGAAGGAGCCCATAATTATATTGTATGCAATAAAATATTATTGCATATTTGATGCTCTCTCCTTGGAGGTGGGTAATGGGTATTGGCATATACACTGCTGAGTTTGTTTACTGCGCTCCATGGTCAAGAATATTGAAAAGGCATTCTGAGTCACAGAATAGGCATTTGTCAACGGCTTGTTAATTGAATAGCTCTGATAATACAAAAGTTGGCTTGTGAGCTGCTTTCTGCTAGTGGATTATTGATGGCAAGATGCCTGTGTTCATACTTAGTACTTAGTAGTGACTCAACATGCGTATACTGCATGTTGCCAGATGTCAGTTCAGTCATGCTTTCCACTGCAATTTAGCTATGGTTATGGTCTCCTTCACACCCAATCTGGGCGCCTGTCTGACAGTGATTCATAGCACATCGGATCGGCCTTGCATCACATTGGAGATTTGTTGACAGGTGTGGGACTATATATCAGTGAGCGTGTGGTACTCGCCACCCACGCTGGATCTAAACGGACATGTGTTTTGGATCCCATGCGCGGTCTATAGATGTGGGGATAATGTAGACATTTGTCATACCCACTTGTACCCTCACCTCACTACAAGTGTAAAACTGTGTAATGTGCATATATAATGTCTATGTTTGGCTGTGATTCCATGAGAACAAGACAGATAGAGTGCATTCATGGCACCTTTATGCAATGTAGCTTCTTGGTATTCCTTTGCACACCACAGTGACAGACGGGACATTTATATCAGTTGGTTTCATCGCCTGTCATTCTAGCTCAAATGACTTTGTGGCCTCCTCCTCACTCTTACAGTGACAGTCATGTGTGAATCACACTGGGTCTTACTCTTTTTTCATCTGTTCGTATAGGTGGGCTGTTCTTTGTGTGTGTGTGTGTGTGTGTGTGTGTGTGTGTGTGTGTGTGTGTGTGTGACTGTGTGTGTGTGTGTGTGACTGTGTGTGTGAGTGTGTGTGTGTGTGTGTGTGTGTGTGGTTATGTCTCTGAGCTGATTGCTTGCTGAATTACAGTGTTATGTGGCTATTCCACTGGTATGGCTATTTTTAGTGTGAGCTCACCTACCCAGCAATACAAGAACCCATCTGTAGGTAGTGTCTCTCTGTCTCTGTCTCGCTCTCTCTGTAGTAGTCTTGTACTGGAAATATACTGTAACGACCCCTGGGGATCCCTGGAACCCACTTTGAGCTAACACAAGGTCGAAAATGTGTTTAATAATGTCGCCCTCTCTCCGCTCACACTACTACTAACACATAATGGGGGGGTGTCTAGGCTGTAATTATTCACATTTGTCTGCCACATGTCTGTGTGTAAGCATTGGCAACACAACAGCTTTGGGACAGCAGGTGCAGATATGACACAGCGAGGGATATGTCCCGGGCTGGTGCGTCATTCTCTAGGTCTTCCATTTTACTGTCTTCCTCCTGCCATTCTCCTTCCTCTGCTGTTCGTCTGGGTCACTCAGCCTAATGTGGAAAGTTTAAGCAGGGTACCTGGGGGAACTGGAGAATGTAATCTGTTAATGCACCTGTGTTGTTATAGGGCTAAAAATAGTTTTGTCATTAGCTGTGTGGTGATTGGCTGAGGGCTGGGCTGGACCCCATGTACATATTGGTTGGCATGCACGCATGCATGCACGCACGCACGTGCGAACACAGCAATTATACAGACAGAAAAGGGTTACAAAAAAGGTCACTGGCTCCCAGCATGCAGGACGCAGCAATCTCTTAAGAGCAAACTCTGCGGGAGCCAAACCAAAGTGTAAGATCCGGAAATAATTTATAGCCATTCTCCAATGCATTCATTTGATGCTTGTTGCATCAAATGTGTGATTGATTATGAACTGTTTGATATTTATTGCGTCAAATGGATGATTATATGGAGATGTAGCCTTTTAGAAATATTTGCAATTGCACTGTGAATTTTATTGCGCATGAAAAGACGTGTTGGCACTGCAGACATTGCAACCACGTTCAGTGGATGTCTTTGATTTAATACTTTATTGGCAGAAATGTAAACAATACAGAGTACAGTCAAACACTTAGTCCAAAAGGATATCGCCAAAATAAGTCCTTGCTGTCTTGTTTCCATTCAGGTCCTTCCTGGGTATTCAATTCATAATCATCATATAAAGTAATGAAAATGCTGTAGGAACGCCCTCGTTAATTGACCCAGCAATGCAAGGACTCGTTGACCCAGCAATGCAAGGAAGAATAATTTGATGATTGTTTGGACCGCATTTCTGCTCACGAGTAAAGACACTAAAAGAAGCTCCTCTCCTCCTGTGATTATTTTATCGGAGTCCATCCATAAGTGTACCAGCTAGACTACTCCAGTAATTTCCAGAGGCATGTCCTCTATTTCAATTGCATTGCTGTGTAGTCGCCTGTCTGCCTGAGTTGCACCGAAACTGACACCTAAATGATCATTTTAAAGGAGCTCAATAAAGCATTAGTAAGTAGACACTAGCTCTACCTATCGTTCTCTTTAATTTATTGTAACCCCCTCGTACTCAACGTTTCATTGTACAGTTCTTCAGTCTGAATGTCTCACGTTCAGTGCAGGAACTTATCACTGAACAGTGGCCTTCATTCATACTACGTAGTTGTCACGTTCCACTATTTTCCCCAGACACAATTACTATTAATTAGGAGTTATTAACGAAATTACTTTTGAGTGACGTATAGACTTCAACCTACAGTACATGGACCACACAGTAGTCAGAATTGCCTCCTTCCTAACAAACTTTTAAAAAGGCAGAAAGTGCACAATGGATTTTCTATAATTTAGTGTTTAATATCTGTTCTTTTCAAGTTTCGAGGGGGAAGATCCTCAGTCTGAAGGTCACTTCCTCCTCTGTGTCCTCTATGCAGAGGATGATTTCTCCTTGATGCCGGTGACTCTAGTCTACACGCAGAGATGCAGTACTCTTCTCTTCTGTGACTCACTACACACACGGCACGACGTCTACCCGCCTATTCTGTCTCTTCTAGCTCTCTTTAGTTGTCCCAACCCCCGCTAGCCCCCCTACGCTTCGCCTCTGTGCACCTCCCTCCCCAGCTGGGGGGTGTTGGGGCTGCTGTGTTGTCATTCATTTATCACTGACCCCTACAGCCGGGCGCTGGACCAATACATAGAGTGAGGGAGGGGTACGCAGAGGATGGGGGGTGATATGCATGTGGGGGGGCTCATTGTCGTTCGAAGCGATGGAGCATGGAGGACAGAGGCTATGAATAGGCCCAGGGACTTATCGGAGAGCAGGCGGAGCGCGTCGCTGCGGAGTTGAGCACGGGTAGAACTTTCGGGGGAAATTGAGGCCTTGAGGCACACTTCGGCCTCTCCTCGTAGACACACATATACACACCCTTTCACCCAAAGCTGTTTTAGTCTAAACAGCGCAGATGGCTTGCTTTTCCCTCAGTTCAATGGCTTTTAAAGGGCATCCTGCCCATCGTTCGTCCTCCAACGTGGAGCCCACTGATGATGTATCAGGGGACAAGTGGAAAAGAGCGTCCTTTAAAAAAATAATGACATACAAAGAACGGAAAGGAAAAAAAAGAAGACAAAACACTAGTGAAACAATACTAGTGATTATGTCAATTGCGATGTATTTCAAAGAGCATCCTTCTGATCTGTAACGCATACAGTATATTTGCTCCAAAGGACAGTAGACTGTTAATGAATGGAGAAAGGGAAGGAAGGAAGGACGGAGAGGAGACAAGGAAGGCAGTCATGTCTTTGCAGCTTTAAGCTAACCTAGTTATTGTATAGACTTGACGTTTGTTGAAAAACAGTGTACCTGTGGGCGTGTGCGTTTTGAAGGGTCAAGTTCGATTCATACACTTCGGATGTGAATCGTGGTGAGCTTGTACTGTAGGTCTGTTATTCTCCACGCACAACACCGTTGTGAGACGGAGCATACATTTTGATTTATTCTCTCTCTCTCTCTCTCTCTCTCTGGGACCCCCTATGACTCACCACTGCTGAAGATCTTAGACCAATTAGATTCCAGCTCTCGGTCAGTACAGAGGCGGCATATCCTCACTGCAAACTCAAAGAGAGCTGTGTTTGTTAGTTGTTACATTGCTCTCCTCAGTGTGTGTGTATGTGTGTGTGTGTGTGTGTGTGTGTGTGTGTGTGTGTGTGTGTGTGTGTGTGTGTTTTTTGATTGATTGATTGATTGAAATATTTATTAACAGTTTGCAGAATTACAGTACATTTCAAGCACAAACTCAATACAAAGACTGTTAACTGTGAGTGGACGACCCAATTAAGAATTACACTTGTTTACAACAGGGTCCACCATGTTCAATTCATCAAAACATTTAGAGATGTAAAAATAGACACTTCTATATAGTTAAAGAACAGAACAGGAATTCATCATATAGGAAGCAAAAAGGGAAAAGAAACATATACAGTGAGGGGGAAAGGGGGGGGGGGGGGGGGGATTCAGATTTTACGTGTGGGTGGGGTGGGGACTGGGGCCTGAGTGAGAGTATGACTGAACACGTGTGTGGGGCTATATTTGTTATCTGATCATTTTTCGTTTTGTGACCGACTGTCTTTGCCACAGCAATTATTTTCTGTGTGTGACCTATCCTCTGACATCTTTATGTGGGATTCACCTTTTCTCAGCCTGGCCTTTCTGTGTGTCTTCAGTGAAATCAACACCATCTTTCAGGAACAGCTTAGACTCACGCCAGGGATTCACTCCGCAGACAGATTCTTTCCAGAGTCTCATAGCAGTGCTGTGGTGATGAATGGTGCCTCCCCTCATTGTTCTTACTCTCGGAAGCCTCTGTTGTCCAGGCCTCCAGGGTGTCTGGATCGGCATGCAAATATCAATCCTCTTTAGTACTGTGCTCCTTAGTCAACGGGGGGCTCAGAATTCAAGGTGTACCACAGCTGCTTTTTTTTCCTTTTATCATGCCAACTAAAAGTTTGCTACCTCTATTGTTTCCATCACATTAAATGTGATGGAAACAGTCAAAATCAATGGAATGTTGATCATAGGATTAGCCAAAATTTTTGGCTAATCCTATGATCAACATTCCATTGATTTTGACTCTTTCTCTGTCTCTCTCTGCACCCCCTAACCCTCTGGTAACTCTTCCCACAGGAGTGTGTGGGTGTTGTGGGGCGCTGAGGCCTCGGTACAAGAGGCTGGTAGACAACATCTTTCCAGAGGACCCAGAGGTGAGCATTTCAATTAACACTTGCTCTTCAGAGTGATTTTCCCCACAACACCATGTCACTGAGGGAGCTTCTCCACAAAAGTGATTCCCCCTCCCCCCTCCTGTTCTATTTCTCTCTCTCACTGATATGCACGCACACACACACACACACACACACACACAGGAAACCCTTTACTGCTTACAGATAAAAAAGAAAAAACATTATTCACTTAACCCATTTAGGCCTGACCTCGAAATTAAAAAAATTATCTTCTAAATCCTTCAGTTTTCTGAAATAAATATTTTCACAATTAAAAAAAAGAAATCAGACCTACAAGCTCGTAGCGCGCCACTCGGTGGCTCGCTATGAGCTTGTAGATCTGCTATTTTATGTTATATTAAATTATAACATGTTTAAAACACCAAAAGGGGTTCTCGCCCCAAAATGGGAAACAAGGTGCTTGCTGTTAGGAGGCGAGGAGGAGAAAAGGCTTCTTCCAGAAGCTTCTAATCTACGCCAACCTCCTCCCTAGCTAGTGCTGCCAGCCACTGGCTTGGCACTTAGCAATTATCAACCATCAACTAGCAACTCAAAAGACAGTATGAGTCACAAAGGCTGTTGGTTTTGCATACAGAGAGGAAAACAGGGAGAGGGGAATTCTTCACAGTTATTTGACATACAAGCACATACAGATCTTGTTTCCTTACTGGGCACATGCTCATCTTGTTCCCTCCCAAAAAGGTGGGCTAATTTGGGTGCGTGCGTGCGTGTGTGCGTGCGTGCATGCGTGCACACATCTGTGAATATATATTCTTTCCCAGTGAACGCTTTTTTTTTTTTTTAACACTTTATTTTGATTTTTATTGTTGAATAAATGAAAAAACATATGTGTACATTTTGTTGTATCCGACATGTAAATATCCCCCCCTCCCCCCAAATCAAGGTCAGAACAAGACAAATAAAACAAAGACAGACAGTACAAGACAGTAAAAGTAATTAGTAAACTAGTTTTGAAAGTACTAATGAACAAAAAATAAAATTAAAATAAAATAATAATAATAAAAGAAATAGTATTTTCCATCAGGGTATGGTATCTAGGTTACATACATTGTATCCATCTTTCAGTTTAGATAGTAAGTTGCTCTGTATCCAACTGTCTACTTACTGAGGGCCTCTAACCAGAGGTCGGCCAATGTCAGGTTTGGTGTGAGGTATCAGATTGTACAGGGGAATATGGGTTTAAGTGAAAGTTATACTTTCTACAAACTCTATGAAAGGGGTCCAAGTCATAATGTATCTATCTTTAGAACCACTACGGTTGTACCTTAGTTTCTCTAGGGGAATCATGGAGAGAACCTCTTTGACCCACTGTTTGAATGAGGGAGGTGTCCCCGACTTCCATTGTCGAAGTATCAATCTACGAGCCAAAAGCGTTGTGAATGCCACAGCGTTTGCCTGAAGACCCGTGAGCCGTTCCTCGGTTGGCGACACCCCAAAAACAGCAATCACTGGGCAGGGATCCACCGTTCCACCACATACATAAGACACCGCCTCGAAAATTTTCTCCCAAAACCTGACTAAAGATTGGCATGACCAGAACATGTGACCCAGCGTGGCAGGCTTGTGCTGGCATCTCGGACAGCCAGCATCAAAACCAGGGTAAATCTTGGCTAGTTTTTCATTAGAGTAGTGGAGTCTATGTACAACCTTGAATTGGATGAGGCCGTGTCTTATACACAAGGAGGTGGTGTGAATTCTTCTTAGACAGTTAAGCCAAGACTCGTCCGATAACGTGACGTCCAGATCTGTTTCCCAAGCCAATTTAGTGTTATCAAATGAAGGGGGTTTGATATTTTGTAGTACTTCGTACATTTTTGATATATTCTTTTTCCTCAAGGGATGGAGTTCAAGTATTGTGTTTATAGCAGTCTTAGACGGCGGGGATGGGAAAGGGAAGTGTTTTTGAGCGAAACTGCGCACCTGCAGGTATCTAAAGAAATGGTTATTTGGGATGTCATTGTCTTGTTTCAGGAATTCAAACGAGGCAAATGAGCCCTCAGTGAAGAGGTCTTCAAAGTAGACCAGACCAGATCTGTGCCAAACCTTAAAGGCTGCGTCGTTCTGTGATGGGGGGGAATAGGTGGTTACCAACCAATGGAAGGAGTGTGTTTGCCTCCTTGAGGCCAAAATGTTTTCTGAATTGGAACCAAATTTGTATGGAGTTTTTGACCACTGGGTTCAGATTTTTTAGGTCGGAGCCAAAGGGCAAGGGGCAGGTCAGGGCAGAAATCAAGGGAACCTGTGGATTGGAGTTAAGCTCCATTGAGACCCAACCAGTGAACGCTTTTAACGCAAATCTTTGCTTTTGGGGGGGTCCCTGGAGCAACATATTTTCAGATGGGGCTCCGGGGCCAATTACATATAATTCTGGGGGTTCTTGACATGAAATAGAGGGTATGCGTGTGACATCATCGTACCTGGAAGTTATGCGGGAACGCCCACTGAGTGGCAAAAAACTACTTTCTGGCTTTCTTGACAGCCCATTCATCCAAACAGAAAAGTCCTGTCTGATTGCATTAAACAATGTTAAACTCACCAACATTGCAGCTGAACGAAAAGCTTGAATTATCCTCTTTCTATCTGCAAAGTTTTTGTTTCATGAAAATCCACCATAGAAACATTATGAGCTGATAAGAAATGCCTTGCATTTGATCATTTTTTAAGTGTCCGAGTTTGGAAGTGCTTGTTTTCAATAACACAACATTTTGCTGCTTCCTGCATTATGTGACATTTAGAAACGGGTGGTACGCAGGACGCTGAGGACGGTTGAGTGATTTCCAACGAGCGCTTCCAAACTCCAGCACTCCATGCTGCTCAATGTTTTGCCACTCAGTCTAGATGAGGGGGGCGTGTGCTGATGGGATAATCATGCATGTGCATACCCTCTATAGTTTGAGAACCACTGATATAGTTCATATCAGTGGTGAACTATATCCCCCCCCCCCTCTTTATCAGGATGGTCTGGTGAAGGCCAACATGGAGAAGCTGACATTCTACGCGCTGTCTGCTCCGGAGAAGCTGGACCGCATCGGGGCCTACCTGTCTGAGAGGCTGTCGAGAGACGTGGCCCGACACAGATATGGGTATGCGTCGCCTGGTTGCACTGTTGCTGCCCCTCAGTCCATACACCCAACAACCACAGTAAACCGTCCATCATCTTTAATCTCTGCCATCTCTGTCCGTGACAAATTCCGTGCCCTTCACAGTTCACACGCACAACTCATTCTCGGAAGTGCCACAGTCATAAGCCACACACATAAGCTTCATTGAATTGAATGAATTAAATGGAGCCTAGGTGAAGGTGATAAGTTTTTAGATTAGTTTGATTGAATGACATGCCACCTAGGTAATACCTAGGTAGAGGAGATATTGGGACAATTATTCCATCATTATACTAAACATAACCTGTTATGTAATGCATTAGGTGTGTTGTTAAAGATGTCATTGTCCTGACCCTTATGATTCAGGTATGTGTGTATTGCCATGGAAGCCCTGGACCAGCTGCTGATGGCCTGCCACTGTCAGAGCATCAACCTGTTTGTGGAGAGCTTCTTAAAGATGGTCCGTAAGCTGCTGGAGTCGGACAAACCCAATCTGCAGATCCTGGGAACCAACTCGGTGAGTGTACACACTTCAGGCAAATTCGGCTTATGTGAGAAGCCGATGCATCTCTTGAACACACTAATGGCCCAATCTTGGGCGCGCCTTACACTTTACGCGTACATTTCTATGCCATATTTTACTATCTTGAAAAACATTTTAAACATTTTTTTTAACACAGAAATCTGTGATTCTCTGAATTCAGTCAGATTCTTCCCTTGAGTGACGTATGTGCCACAAACCAATTTTAATAGTCCTTCCTCCTTTAACTTTGCCTCCACTCTTTAAGTCATTGGTATGCATGGATCGACCGCCGTTGTTTTTAGTGCACTCGCAGTGTCTGCTGTTTTAGGATGTTGAAGAACTCTACAAGTCTTTAGGCTACATTATCCCAACTAAGGATGAGGACATTAGAAGTAGAACAAGTGGATGGCCTTTATTGATGTGGAACGAGACGTTCACTTTTTGTCTTCAGCTCGGTCGGGAGTGACACGGTAGTAAAGAAATATGGTGTGTTGGACAGGCTCTATCCTTTCCACCAAGCACATCGCTCAATATAAATATGGTGTGTTGGACAGGCGCTATCGTTTCCACCAAGCACATCGCTCAATAGAACATTAAGGCGGCTATACACTATACAGGGACCTCGATTGGTTTGGCCATCTTTGTAGCGAATGTGGTGATGATGATATAAATTGGCCTTGTCCCCCCCAACTCCCCCCCAACTCCGAGCTGCATGTCGACATGCAGCAAAGGGATCTCACGACATACTGCAGACGGCGAGTCATGGAGGTGGATGAATGAAACCAAACACTACGGTTAAAACCCCAAAACGATTCCGGGGCTCCAGAACAACATCAACGCTGATTGATCAGCTGTAGAGCTCTTGTGAGATTCTATTTTTACTTTGTCAATCATTGTTGTGTTTCTATCGTGAAGAATTTCCCCCTCATCCCAACTTCCAAAATGAAGCAAACTTGTTTCGCTCCACTCCCAATCCTTACCACCTCCTCCTGTCATTCAATGCCCCCCCCCCTCCACTGAGACTGAGATAAGCAGTGAGGAGGACAGGGGCGTCGGTGTGGACATCTTTTGTATTGCAGCTAAAATGCCTTGGAAGTTGGGTGAAGTATCCTGAGAGAAGATGAAAATGAATCATCTGAGTGGTTTTTTAGGCTTCAGTGTGTATAAAAAGGTATTAAAGGGCAATTATATCATACCGGTACATCTTATTTTAAATTCATGGTGGGGCCATTTAAACAATTTAACAATAACAGTGTTGTATTTAAAAGCAGATGAGAATGAATCTGATGTAAATCCGAGTGGCTGCGTTGCCTGGGCATTGGCCTCAAGTACAATAGAGATTATATGCTATATGTTCATGGGGAATTATGGCTTTATAAATAAACAAGTAGAGCACCAATTTTGGTCCACTTAGAGAAAACTTAGAGATGGCCTCCCCACTTTTGTTTAGTTGTATTTATTATCAGGTGTAAACGTGAGAGCTGAATGATAAAAAAGTTTAAGTACATTTTAAGTACATCACCATAATTTAGAACTGAGAGAAACAGTGGCTTATTTTTAATATGTACGGAAACTCAGACTGCATCTTTGGAATGGAAACTATTTAGCGCAATTTTTGTTTTTGTTTTATAGCAATGAATGCTCTGCATATGATCCTGTTCTACGCAGTGCTTTCATATTATTGTACTAGCAGCCAAGTTGGTACTGAACTAAAATTCTAATCACTGTCAAGTTGCTGAAATGAACACACAAAGCATGTCTGTCACTAAGATTCCTCACTGAGGAATTCTTTCCCATCCAAAATCCAAATGGTTTCCAAAATATCTACTGGACAATCAGGTGCATTCATGGCACGAAGCAACGTTGACAGGCAAGGCAAGAGACTAATATCTGTGTTTGAGAAATGAAGCCGGAGAGAGGGGGAACATCTGTCATTGTGACGCTATTAGCTGGTTCAGTGGAGGACACCGTGTAGAAATCAGATTAGAGTCCACACTAGCATCACTCCGTAGTCCTGTACACAGATTGAGCGTGCATCCCTCTGACTCTCCAGACTCATAATCTCCTCTCTAATATCAATCTCTCTCAGAAACACTTGGCTCTCTGTTAGACTTGGATGTGTGCTTGCACAGAGTACGGTCAGTCAAATAAATCTCCAGCTGGCCCAGTCAAGGTCAAGATAAAGTTAAGGATTTGAATGTTGAACTAAAAAAAGCTTTTGTTGATAGGAATGAGTTTAATCTCTGGTGCCTTGTAAACTATGTTCAGGTCTCCTCTTGGTTTTGTTTTGGAAATATTAAAAGCTTTTGTCCGGTAGCTCAAAGAAGATTTTGATCCCCTATTTTCAGACCGTGAACTTGGATCATTCAGTTGTGCTTGCCAGCTGCTGACAGGTGTAATTGGATTCAAGAGCTTTACAGACTTAATTTGTATCATGGCTGGATTAACAATGGTGCTATAAGAGACTTGAGCCACAGTTAAGTGACCCTACGTTTTATTCAGTAGTCAGTACCCTATACATCTGTTGTTCATGTGTATGGTATTATCATGGATTAAAGTCCTTGCTTTAATCCATGCATTATGTACAAGGAGGATTCGGATGTATATCCAAAATAATCCAATAACATTCAGGTATTGACTTTGACTTGCCATGATTTCCGGTTATGCGTTAATGTGACAGATTGTGACTGACGAGGTAGACAGCTCCATGTATTAGATTCTATTAGACGAATTTGCCTGGCTTGCAGGTTTAAGAATGGACTTCACTCAGATTGGTGCAACCGTCCTCTTGGGGCAATGGAAACATGGACTATTTTAGGCTGGGTTAAGAGGTTCAGTTGATCAACCAGGTGATTAAAGCCGTGCTGAATATCGGGAAGCGAACGTTGAATCCTAGTATTTCACATACTGAAATTGGCGTCTATTTTTCTTCTCTCAACTCTCGACATCCATTCGCTGGAAATGCAGTCCTCCGTGTCCGTGTAGCATGTCATCATTACACATCTGAGCCGATAGATGGCGCCCGTACCACTGAAACATTGTTATGAATCGAGCGCTTGAAGCAACACGCGCAGACAATGAACTACATTTGTGATGTAAGATGGAAAGACGACGTGTCAAGAGGAGAAGTTATGATGCCTTCTTTATTCAACTCGAACCAACACAGCAGTACCTTCATAACACCAGCTCTAGGCTGTCCCACACTTTTACATGTCCCTCTAACAACATTGGCATGTAGGAACTAACATTACACGTTAAAGCAAGGAGACCTGAAATATAGCCTGATGTTACTGGGCAGCTGTGGCTCAGGAGGTAGAGCAGGTCGTCCAATGATCCCTGGGTCAGCGGTTCGAATCCCGGCTCCTCCTGTCGAAGTGTCCTTGGGCAAGACACTGAACCCTACATTGCCTCCAATGAGTCGGTCGGTGTGAGCTCGCCACCATTGGTGTGTGAATGTGGGAAGTGAGGACGCTGGTGTCGACTGTTCGCCGCTTCACCTCTCAATGTATGAATGAATGAACCATTGTAAAGCGCTTTGAGCACTTGGAAAAGCGCTATAAAAATGCAATTCATTATTATTATTATTACTGTATATCAGTGTATTGTATATCAGTGTATTGTGCTGTACTGTATTTTGATCATGTTGCAACCAAAAACGAAATAGGCCTACAGAATGCAGAATAGAATACAGAATAATACAGGATATAAATGAACAGTTAGTAATAGTGAACGAACGTCGAACACTCAAAGCACAGGCTAATTTCAGAGATGAGCACTTGTTAATTTATTAATTGGGAGAGCGCTGTGAAGCTAAATGTCAGCATGTTTAAATGGTGACATTTCCTTCCCCAGTGGGACGGTGGTCTTCCCAGGGGCACTTTTGTAAAAGGCTACGCTTTCCATTTTATTAACACAAGCTATTCATCATGTATACTGTATCTATCTGTATCTGTTGTAACAGTCTCCTATATATTTTTATATTGATTTTGTAACCCATCTTTTCACACGGTGCCAATTGCCTAAGCTGTAATCCTGGGCGCTACTAGTCTCCCTCTGCCAACCTGGTGAGAGCCCCGAACTGAGCTCATGCTTGCTTCCTTCATCGTTGTCTTTCTCTCTGTCTCCAGTTTGTGAAGTTTGCCAACATAGAAGAGGACACACCCTCCTACCACCGCAGCTATGACTTCTTTGTGTCACGCTTTAGTGAGATGTGCCACTCCAGCTACGAGGACCCTGATATACGCACCAAGTAAGTGGATGGATGGATGGAGGGATGGCTGGAGGGAGGGAGGGAGGGATGGACGGATGGCTGGCTGGAGGGAGGGAGGGAGGGAGGGAGGGAGGGAGGGAGGGAGGGATGGATGGACGGATGGCTGGAGGGGACTGATGATTGGAAGGAGGATTGAACGGAGGTAGACGGAAATATCGTAGGATGGATGGATATATTATATGAATGAATTGGCCGTGCAGGCCAGGATCTTATTAGACCACTTTTATGAGTTTGTTTTTAGATATTTCTAGACCTGGTTTTTTTATGTACTCATAACAAATCAAAGTGAATGCTTTTTATAGTAGTGCAATCAAGCAAGTGTGCAGAAATAGACCCAGTGAAGTGGCAACCTTTCAACAGATAAATATAGCACGAGCAAAAACATAGAAACAAATATTATTTTACCCTCATTATCACTGAGCCAGGACTGGCGGATATCGAACTTTACCACCTCTGCATTTCATTTTATTTTATTGTTTTCAAAATGGCCGGTTGAATGTGTGCCATTCACGCGGTAAGACAGTGAACGTCACATTTTCCTTTTCCAGCATTCGCATGGCGGGCATCAAGGGTCTGCAGGGCGTGGTGAGGAAGACGGTGAATGATGAGCTGCAGGCAAACATCTGGGACCCGCAGCACATGGACAAGATCGTCCCCTCCTTGCTCTTCAACCTGCAGACTGGAGAGGGCACAGAGAGGTGAGGGCTCTCTCATCGTATGTCCACTGTCGAGGCCTACGTTTCAGTACACCTGTTGTGATACAGACCTGTGTGTGGCTTGTTTTACCTACCTGAAGATGCAGCAGATATGGGTTGAGGTTTACTTCAAGTCAGATTGTTTTGCACTGGAGCTGTTGGACAAAACAGATCAATAAAGTATCTATAAATATAAAAAAATATTGATAAAATAAGTTACTCATATTACTACCCCAACCTGCAGTTTAATTTATATATATATATTATATATATATATATCTGCAATTACTGAAAACGCATGGTTCATGCATGGTGCATAACTTAGGGTTTATTTAGCTCACAATGAAAACAACAAAACAAACCAGTAAACCCCTATCAGCAGTCCTTGGTCAAACCTTGCCTCACCACCAGACCTGCCAACCACTACACAATCATTAGATATGCATTTTGAAAGTATGCTGGTACGATTTGTCCCTCTAGTCTAAAGTATGCAAAATGCTGGCCTTGTGATTTTGTGCAGTACTAAAGTCGACACTGCTAGGAGGCTTGCCCTAATACTGTCTGACAAAGTCAAGTCTAACAACTCAAACTGCAAATTTATGTATGTATGTATGTACGTACAGTATGTATATCTCCGCAAGCTTAGTGTGGTACAAAAAACATTTTCTGAAGGTTGGCTGGTCTACTTCACCACGTCTCCGACACCACAGGGTCACAGAACCCTGCGATTCAGCTTTTTGTTGTCATCACTGTGTATTTTTTAGGTTAGGCCATAGCTGCTGTTGTGTGTATAAGCAGTATCTTTGTTTAGATGGTGTACTGTAGAGAGACAGGACATCTAGGGCAGTGAGAAGAGAGACATGCGAGACATTATGGGAGTTGGATTCAACCTCGGGTCCTTTACATTCACAAGGAGCATAAATGGTCAGTGCACTTACTGGATGGAATACCAGGCACCCCTTGATTAGACCATGTTTGTCATCCCAAAGCCAGTGCTCATCACCATTATTAGTGCATCATATATGATAGAGAGAGAAGAGAGAGAGAGAGAGAGAGAGAGAGAGAGAGAGAAAAATAAATGATTGGATTGAATGAAGAGTAAATAATCGAAAGGGAGGGAGGAATACATACACGAGGGACAACATAAACGATTGAGATGGAGAGAGAGCATTGAATGAATGATGAATGAATAATCAGAAAATGGGTTTGAGAATTACAGGAAAAAAGGAGCGTGCCAAATGCAAGGAAGGATTGCAGTGTAAGGAAACAAATTACAGAGAGTGAGAGAGGTAAATTAGAGTCGACACAGCCACCCACTCTGGGTATGGCTGCCTATGCTAAAATCCACATTGACGTCAATGCCGAGATGTGAAGGGAGTGAGGTGGGGGCTTTACTGGCAGAAGGACTAAGACATGGACAGACACGGTTCTGTAGATGGACTCACAGACAGCTCTAAGTCATGGCTCCACTCCTCTGTACATCTGATATACGTTCATCGGTGGAGTATGGTTTGTCTCCCCCCCCCCCCCTCGTTATGTGTCCTCCTGTATCTCCTCACACTGACCTCCGTGTCAATTAAGAGTAAGACTGACCACAGCAGTTGGTACAGAGCCCAATTAAACTCAGACTTCACCTCATCATTAGTGAAAGTACCATTTTTATTCAAAGATGACCTTGAATGTCTCTTTCAATTACACACACATTCATTTCCTTGAATGTTTGCTTCTAGAGCGAAAAGATCACCGGCATTATGGAGTCACCCCCCCCGCCCCATTGCTAGTGGCTTGCAAAATACATCCCCTGGGAACGTTACTTCTATTTATTGCTTATTTGCTTCAGCCATGTTGAAGAAAATGAAATGTATTGAAGTAGCCCCTGCCCCTATGCATTTATCCATTCTAAACACTTATGTGCTTGCTTTATGGTATTATTGACCAACATAGTATTATTGACCAAAATGTGTCTCGTAATTATTGACCAACATGTGTCTCATTTACACCCCAATTAGTTTGTATCCATTGGTGTTCCCCGAAAACATTCCAGAAATTATCATACTGTTTTGCCATCTCACCCTAAGTAATGGATACTACAGTATTAGAAACTGATATCCAGTCAGCCTTACATTTTTTATTGGTTAAAGACGACCGCTCAAATTCCCAAATTGCCCTATTTGGTTTTGAGTTACGCAAGGTCATGAGGTCATGTGAGCTCGCCACAAACTGTAAGCCCTCTTAGGAATTACCAACCAATTCAACCATTGGGCATGCATACCCATGGTGCATTGTGCTCTCAGAAAACGCCATTTAAACCCTCTCCAAACCCCTAGGCTTAAACACACCAAAACAATGCCTAAAGTTAATCATACTAACCGTGTCTAACCATAACTAAACATATTTAAACCACACCAAAGCCTTGTCTGACCTTTTAAAGATGAGCTGGAATTAAAAATATGTTTTTCACTCTTTTAGACCATATCCACACAGGCATAATGGAGACAGAAAAATTACATCGACTGGGAAATAATCAAATTCATGTGAGGCATTCATTTAATTTAATTAATTGCATTTTAATCTCATATCAATATTTGACCTGAGAAGCATTTTTATTTTTACGAGTTAATCAATGAGGGAGTTTAGGTAAGTATAAATTTCCCATCATCCTCTGATTGGCTTTTTCTCCCATTGCGTGCACCGCTATGATCTGAAATGTGTGCAGTGAGAAAGCTTCTGTGGTGCAAAAACTAAGCGTGATTAAAATTAGTTGTTTCTGTAATTAATTTAATTATTAAAAACTGAGTAGTTCCGTAATTAAAATCAGCTGTATTTGGAGGAACGTGCAGCAATGGGAATCAAACGGGTGAATCAAATCAAGATTCTTCGGGCCGCGTTAGGTCATCATCATCACACGGCACATTTCCGTTAAGAAAAAGTAATTAGAATGGGAAATTATCTCATTGTTTTGGCATCTATTGTTTGTTAGGTATGCCCATATGATGACCACGGCTCTAAAAGTGTGAAAAACACATTCTTACACCACACTGAACTGAACTAGTTGTAGGTCCTAAAGCTAGCACAATGCATCCTGGGTATGCATTTGGTATGTGTGGGGAATGGTAGGTAGGGTGTGAATAAATAATATCACTGCACGACCACCTGAGGCCAGGCTTGCTGACGTGGAGTTACAGTATAGCACCACTTTCATTATGCATGAGAGCAAAGAAAGGCTGGGACCAGCGTGTGAATAATACAACGTGTTGGACCTAGACCCACAAAATACACGTAGTACAGTAACATTTATACCATATACAATATACTGACATTTCTTTTGCGACACAGAACAGCAGCCCTCTAGTACAAATTTGACATAACGCAAACAAAAACAATTGAATTACATGCGTAAAAACATAAAGACAAGAGCAATGATGTCGATACCGTTAAGCCTAACCATGGCCAGATTCTAAATTTAAGCCTCAAAGTTGTCTGAAGAACAAAGGACTTGCAGTCTGACCTCATTGACATTTTTAACTTTTTCTATCTCATTGCATCTTCATGTTACCTCTGCTACACTTGCAAAACATCAAATATCCAGCCGTCAGCAGCAGCCCTGTCCCTCTGTATTCACCACAAGCATGTCAACTCCCACGGAAATCACTTCAAGCTAACTGAAAACAAGCACAGAAGATGAAGTCAGTCACCCCTGGCTAAGAGGCTGTGTCGACACAGCAGTCCAGCCGCTGTGTTGGGCCACAAACAAACAGCTCGAATGATGGCGAATGTACTGAACTGATTTTCAACCCTGTCTCCCTCCCTCCCCCAGCCGCTCTCCCTCCCCTCTGCAGGCATCTGAGAAGGAGAAGGAGAGTCCTGTGGAGCTGACGGAGCGTTGCTTCAGGGAGCTGCTGGGTCGCGCCGCCTACGGCAACATCAAGAATGCTGTCACGCCCGTGCTCATGTGAGAAGCCAAAACACACAGTAGCCGCACCCCCTTCTGTTCTGCGCATACGAGCCAGCCTCTCTCCTTCTGTGCATATGACCTTCCTTTCTAGACTCCTTCGCTGCCTTCAGTGCTTATTTGCGTTTTCATTTTCTATAAGCCCATGTGCTTACAATATAGTGTCAGATTAACTACGTACTTGTATTAAGCCATCTGTCTCTCCGTCTCTTAGTTGGACATGTTCCGAGTGACAATGCAGCTTGTCCTTGTATTGGTTTGCAAGGACACGCTCCTCTGTTTGTGTCTCACTCAGACCTCCACATTCTGCTGTTCCACATCTATCCATCTCTCGTCTACTTTTTCTGTTTCCATATCTTTCCATATCTGTGGAGACGTTGCCACCGCTGCAGCCTGGTCTGTTTACCACGATTGGTGGGTTCTTAATACTTTGATGACCGTGTGTTTCTGCAGATATTTCTGTATTTGTTGAAGTCATTCAATTCTCTGTCAAAGCAGAACGGTTCCACAGCGTGAGGTCATGCGTTGTTGTACCCATCTGGTTATGTTGACAGAAGTTAATGTCACACACTCCCATGGGATATCTTGCTGGGTATTTGTGGTATTAGTCTCCCTGTATGCCTCTTAAAATGGCTTATAATTTTGCCAGTTTTCATTTTGTTTGTTTGACACAAATAATAAGACAGAATTGCAAAATCATAACCATTAAAGAAAACGACAGACAAACTAAACTCTAGTGAGTTCCCTTTCCCTTTACAGTTCTGTATTGAAGCACTCTCTCTCTTTCTTTTGAACACTCCATCTGTCTGCTCTGTCTTCCTCTTCTTTCCGGACAGTTCTCTAGTCTTTCTGAGACCTGTTCTGTCTTTCTGAGCCCTGAAACTCCCTGAAAATCCATCTCCTGTCTCACTTCTTCCTCCCTACATCGTTCATCATTCCCCTCACATCTGTCTGTATGCAGGATTGTACCATCTTTAGAAAACCTGCAAAAAGCAAAACTAGTGTAATAATAATTACGCTGTGAGCCCCCCCCTAAAATGGCCGGTTTTGAAAGTGTTATTACAGAGGCATTTAGGGTTCTCTCTTTCTCTCTCTGTCTGTGTCTGTATCGAGCATAAATGACGTCACGATCGATGCTGTGTCTACTGACATCTGATGCCCCTCCCCTCTGTCTTTCTGTCTCTGTCTGCCTGCCTCTTTCCTTCCAGGCACTTAGACAACCACTCTCTATGGGAGGGTAAGACCTTCGCAGTACGCTGCTTCAAGATCGTGATGTACTCCATCCAGGTAAGACAACATGCAATGCTCTCGCTCGCTCTCTCTCTCTCTCTCTCTCTCTCTCTCTCTCTCTCTCTCTCTCTCTCTCTCTTCTACCCCCCAGACCTGTCACAATGATTACATAATGGCTTAATTGCAAATATTTGAGAAAATTGAAATTATTTTGCATAGGTGTTTCTATGTTGAAAAATCTTCATACATTTTATAAAAGGATTCAATATGGCCTATTTTGATTATTGGTAATTTGGTATTGTGTCATTGTCAGTCTTTCTTCGAGCTGTTTACCTGTAGACTCATGACGTCTGTGTTCTGACAGCCACACACACACACACACACACACACACACACACACACACACACACACACACACACACACACACACACCGCTCACTGTATGTTGTGACTTCTGTGAGTGATCGATGGCACACAGTGAAAAAATTGCCGATGCACATCAACGCTAATAGGTTTTCCGGGGCCAGTCTCAGCCAATGGAACAGTGTGCACAGCTTCCATCCATTAAGCTCTCTCCTCATGACCGTATCTCAGAAACGCAAGTCACCAAGTGCTTTGTGTCCAGCCTCTGGCTTTTAGGTCACTGGCCTCGTTGAATGGCTTAAGGCCGATTTTATAGCTTGTCAAAATGACAAGGTGTGGTGGTTATGAGCTAGTACATGTGCTATACAAATAAGATTATAATAATACCAATTTTGCCTGGCATAATTAATCAAAATGGGGGCGTCGGGTTGAAAGTGAGTAACACGCCACTTCCTGTTCTGTTCCTCTATATACTGTACATTCTTTCTTTCTTTAAGATAATTTATTATGTTGAAATTGCATTTTTATATCTTGCCCCATGGTCCCCAGATCGTTAATTTAGTTACAGTTAACTTACCTGGTTAAAAAAATGTCTTTCTATATTGTGTTGCACAAATAATCTCTGTCTCTATTCTCTTTATAATTCTTTATTCATGTCATGTCTCTCTCTGTTTCTGTCTCTGTCTCTGTCTCTGTCTCTCTCTCTCTCTCTCTCTCTCTCTCTCTCTCTCTCTCTCTCTCTCTCTCTCTCTCTATTCCACCCACTCCTCCACCCACTCCTCCCTTTCTCTGTCTCCACAAATAATCTCTGTCTCTATTCTCTTTATAATTCTTTATTCATGTCATGTCTCTCTCTCTCTCTGTCTCTGTCTCTCTCTCTCTGTCTCTCTCTCAGTCTCAGCACTCTCATCTAGTGATTCAACAGCTGCTGAGTCACCTGGATGCCAACAGTAAGAACTCGGCCACAGTGAGAGCTGGGATTGTGGAGGTCCTACTGGAGGCGGCTGCCATCGCGTCCAGTGGGTCTGTGGGTGAGTCTACACACACACACACACACACACACACACACACACACACACACACACACACACACTGTAAATGCATACAATTTCCACATTTCATGCTGTTTGTTTGTTCATTCATTGTGTGTGTGTGTGTGTGTGTGTGTGTGCACCCAGGCCCCACGGTGTTGGAGGTATTCAACACTCTACTGCGTCAGTTGCGTTTGAGTGTGGACTATGAGCTGACGGGTTGCTACGACCACAACATTGGCACCAAGCCCATCAAGACACACGAGGAGCGACAGCTGCAGGAAGCCGTCATCCGGACCATAGGTGGGTTTCTGTGTAGGATGTGCGCTGCAGTGGAGGACATCATTAAAACCAGGAAGCCATCTGCGTTTAGATTTTAGCAATGGCAACATACGTTTTTCAGAAAGAAAACTAAATTTGTAAATATGGCATCACAATCATTTTAACATCTTTATCCATATTTTATACGTTCTGTAGCAGAAGTACAAGCTTGCGTTGTGCTGCGCTGTGAGCTTGTACATCTGCATATAATTTTGGGTGTCCTCCAAAACTCGACTCGTGTTGGTGCAACCACACTTCCTCAATTTCCTCAGAATTGCACCTTTCTAGTTTTTTAATTATAGACCAAATGACACACTGCTGGGTCCTTACCCTGCTTAAAAAAAGAAAAAGATATCAACCTTCACCTTGCCTTCATATCTCTCCTTCTCCCTCCTTCCCTCCGTTTTCCCCCCACGGTTCTCTTCTTCTTGTTTCCCCTCATCAGGTTCGTTTGCCAACACCCTGCCTACGTACCAGCGTTCAGAGGTTATGCTGTTTATCATGGGCAAGACCCCTGTCCCTGGAGTCCACCCTGCACTAGCCTCCACAGGCTCTGGGTGAGACACACATCCAAGCATCTGTCGGTTCGGTTGCTTAATGTCATCTTGTGGTTATCATCAACGCTTTAATATAAAATTGCCTAACGATGGAAAGGGTCAGGGAAACATTAAACATTAACTCCCAGTATGTTCTTCTTCTAACCATAATAACCAGTGGACAGTTGTCTTTGTTGTCTGCTTAATTGAAACTGTCTATACAGCTCCACACGCTTCCTTTTCTTTCTTTCTTTCTCTCTCTCTCTCTCTCTCTCTCTCTCTCTCTCTCTCTCTCTCTCTTTCTCTCTCTGTCACTCACACACACACACACACACACACACACACACACACACACACACACACACACACACACACACACACACACGGCGCGCACATGCACACTGCATAATCCCTTTGAAGAAAATGTTCTGCATTAGATCAGTTCTGTTAGTAGTTGCCGTCCGTAGATCTACTCACTGCCTTGCTGAATTCTATACTGAGTGAGGACATTTATTCTATGTAGTTACTTTTATATAGTTTTTAACCTTTTTTATTGTTGCTAAAGTTGTACGAGAAGCTCAAGGGTCAAGCATTTTGAAGATCAGATTGAAGTCAGTCAGAGACTGACTTATTGTTTTATCCCTCCTTACCGACAGGCCTGAAGGCACCAGGATGATCCAAGTGATGCTGCTCAAGTCCTTGGTCCAGGTGAGCCTTTGGCCCTGAATTATTAGACAGCTCGCAAACTCCTGGCAAGATCCATTGAGAGCAGGTGTTTTACTGAATTATACATTACACTGCCCTCATTATAGGAAACCTTCCACAAGGGATATAATAATAAATATAATTATAATTTAATATCCCACAATGGGATCAATAAAACACTGCGAGTGTCAGCTACCTGCTTCTCTCATGTTATCTACAGCCCCAAGCGTAGCTGATCTGCCCTGGACTGGTGCCTCTGCAACCCGCGTCTGAAATGATTTTGTGTCGGGAAACACCAAAGAGAAGATTTGTGTTAAAAATGTTCAACATTTTAAAAGATTTTTCAAATGATCTCTCTCACAACAGGATGCGTTGTGAGCTTCCAATCCAATCCAATCCACTTTATTTATATAGCACGTTTCAAAACTCAGGGTTTACAAAGTGCTGTACAGGAGAAAATAAAAGCAAATACACTATAGCTACCACACAGAACAACAACAGCGAAAATACAGCTTGTAGATCAGCTAATGTTTTAATTAGCTGAAGCAGAAAATAGTGGTAAAACGTGGTAAAACCGATGCTGCAGTATATTATCTAATTGAGAACCACCGCTCTACAACCCTGTCCTCCAGGTAACGGTGGGCTTCCAGACCACCAACATGTTAACAGCTCTTCCCAGCTCCTTCCTGGAGCCTCTGCTGTCCTTCTCTCTGACCGAAGACCCAGAGGTTCGTCTGCTGGTGCTCACCATCCTCATCAGCCTCATAGACCGACATGACAACAGGCCCCAGGTGTCCACCATAAGGTACTGTGTGTGTGTGTGTGTGTGTGTGTGTGTGTATAAGACATCACCCGGATACGCGCATACAAATATATTATATTTTATATTATATTATATTATATTAAATGTAGTATTTCTCCAAGATGTAGACCACCGGAAGGCATGTAACTTACGCCCAAATGTTGTGTGTGCTTGTTTTGAGACTGTGGGTGTATCAATTCAATTAAATTCAAAGGAGCTTTTTTGTAATGAGAAAACAAACGCTTACATTGCCAAAGCAAGTGTCACAATACAATAAAAACTGTTGAAAATGGCAAATGTATATACAGTTGGAGGGCTACAGCATTTTGTAAACAGAGCTATGTCACATTGCATCGTTATATGTTATAACAGGGTATAAAGCTTTTTTTTAAAACAAATAGCAGCACTTTTTTGCAGTCACTTTGGCAGCATTTTTGTCAGGACTATTTAAATAGTATACAGAAAAATCTGATTTAAGATCTGTTTAAACTAAAGGTAGCAGCTCTGTTTACATGTGTAAGGTCCAGCGGTCTACTTGGTACAGATAGTAGTCCTTAGGGTGGTTGTATTCCATTGGCTAACCTTTTTTTGTCATCTTAAGTGTTATGGAGTTAATTGTTGTTCTCTCAAGAGTTAACACTATTGTAACTCGACCTCCTCCATCTTGAACCTCAGTGAGTGCATGTTGTCTCTCTGTGTGTGTGTGTGTGTGTGTGTGTGTGTGTGTGTGTGTGTGTGTGTGTGTGTGTGTGTGTGTGTGTGTGTGCGCAGCATTGAACCTCTGTGAAACTCACCCTGTGTGTCATCTCTCTGTGCAGCATTATCTCTGATATCTCGGTGCTCAAGCTCAAAGTCGACAAGTGTTCCAGACAAGACAACTTGTTCATGAAGAAGGTATATGTTCACTTTCTACCTCTTCCATTGTCTCTGCTAGAGCTGGGCTTCATCTGAGTGTGTTTAATGTCAATAATGTAATTGCTAACTTTACAGCTACTTATATTCCTTTCTTTTCCTTTGTGTCTTCATTGAATATTCACAATAATATTGGGTTATGTTATTAGCTTTTGTGGATAGAATATAAGCTCAGGCAGGGAAAAGAAAGTTTTGCTGCCTCACCATGTCTATTTCAAACAAAGTGTTTTTTGACTGGGGGGACAGGAATTGCCTGTCATAATTTGATCATTTTGTATTCATCCTTAGGACCCCAAATCACACCTTGGAAAGCATGAGTGTCTATTTAAACAAAGGGCATGTGAGCTCAAACCTACAATTCAATATTTTGGTCTCATTGATACAATCTTCTCCTGTACTTTTAAAAATGAAAGCAATTCTAACAGTGAGAAAAAAAAAAGTTACAGGAGCGCTACTGGTATCCCTCAGACTACTGGTTCTTATGGAAGGAAATAAGTTCAGGAGAGAACAAAATCACACATAACGGCACGCATAAAAAAATCCAGGTCCAGGCTTTCCTGGATTTTGTAGGTAAAAGGCCTTTATTATATTTGGGCTACAGACAAAAACACCAATGTGTGTTGTGTTGGCGTGAGCCTTCTTCAGGGTGTAAACAGTCCACCGTTTGTCACCGGCATGCACTTAAATCTGCAACTTGAGCAAAAAACCCCCCCCACTAAAACAAAACATCAATGAATGCTCTCTGGCCGTGTCTCCATCAGTGTTTTAAACCACCTATCTTGCTGTAAACCTAATTGCCCTTCTGGGACAGTAATATGAACCTTGAACTTGAACCTTGAACTTGTCCTTCAGCACGGCCAGCAGCTGTACCGACACATCTATCTGGGCTGCAAGGAGCCCAGCAGCGGCCAGCTGCACTACGAGACCCTGTTCACCCTGCTGGCTCTGCTCAGCATGGAGCTGGCCAACGAGGAGGTGGTGGTGGACCTGATCCGCCTGGCTCTCGCCCTGCAGGTACTGTAGCATCCATCACCACGCTGCATGTTAGAATGACACCTGCAGGTGTATATTGAGAAGCAGACGAACAACACGACAGCACACTGACATTTTTATTATGTATTTCAATCTGTAGACAAGAGATGACAATTAACATGTCATCTTCTATTACACTTTCTTTTTCTTATATTGTTTACGGCAATTATAGCTTTATTCTTTCCCCCACCCCCCCTCCTTTTTTCAGTTATTTTGGCTTTATTTAGATTATAGAGAGTTATTTACATTATAGAGACGTGAAAGTAGAGGAGGAAAGATGTACAACACATGGCTCTAGCTGGATATGAACCAGAGCCCATAGATGACACTTATGCGCACGTACGCACGCACGCACACACACACAAACCTGAACTGCTGTTCTTTTGCCTTGCAGGACATGGCCCTGTCCACAGAGGAGTCACTGCCAGTGTACAACCGATGTGCTGTGCACGCTCTTGCCGCTGCTTACCTCAACCTCATCTGCCAGCTCACCACTGTACCTGCCTTCTGCCAGCACATACAGGAGGTGTGTGCGCGTGCGTGTGTGCCTGTGTGTGTGTGTGTGCGTGCGTGCGTGCGCGCAGACGCCAGCCTGACTACCGTCAGTATGATGAATCTTTAATTTTCTAACGTCCTCTCCCCACCGCCAGGTGATCGAGGTTAGACAGAAGGAGACGGCCTACCTTCTTCCAGAGGACGTTTTCATAGAGATCCCCAAGTATGTGCCAGCGAACCTGTCCGTCCGCATTTTTTACTTTGCCTTAACCTTTTGCCCTTCTTTTGGTCTTATGGTTCTTTACGTCCTTTCTTCTCCACCTTCTCCATCCAGGCTTCCGTCCTCTCTGGAGAAGGTGGAGGGTGAGGTGCTGTTCCTCCAGTCAAAGATCACGGAGGTGTTGGGAGGCAGTGGCTATAACACAGACAGACTGGCCACGCCCTACGTCCCACAGTACACAGGTGAGGCTAACGGAAACATCTCAATGTAACATATGGGATGGTGAACGCCTGTTGGCGGCTTGCTGCCCTATGGTGAAGTGGGGAGGTTTTATTTATTAATTTGTACTACTATTTATGTTGCAGCTGTCATGTCTTTGTTAGGTGGATGTACATTATTGAAAGATAGAAAGAAAGGAGAGAATAAAACTAAAATGTGGGGGCTTTTTCGTCCTTTATTGATGGCGAACAGTAGACTGATAGCAAATGGAGAGAGAGAGATGGGGAGTGACATGCAGCAAAGGTCGTCGGGATCGGGAGTCGAACCCGTGACACGCTGACAGGCGTGCTTGGCAGCCTAGGTGCCCGGACCGCTACACTAGCCACCTGGGTCATGTGCACTTAGATTGTTTTAATTATTACGAGATTGTTATGAAGATGACCCTGACAGGATGTATGCCTACTTCAGAGATTGCACTGTTGCAGCTTAATTGAGAATCAGGGCAATTAAATATATAGATAGATTATTTATTTTTGTGTCATGCACCAAAGGCACCCAGCCCACATGGACTTACAGGACACACCATATCATTGCTTCCATATTACATTGTGTACAAGAAACAGATTTGTTTTGTTGTTATTCCCTTTTTTTTCTGCTTTCTTTTACACAAACAAAACATTCTGCCTTATTTCCCACGCCCTGCATAAAAAGTCTGCCAAAGCAAAAATACCTTTCCTAAAACAAAATTCCAGTTTTTCATAGTCCTCCAACCAGAAAAAGTCAGCACAGATGGTTGTCATTTTACAAAATAATATGTCTTAATTCTTCATATAATGGGCAGTAAAACAAAAAATGAATTTCATTTTCAATTTCTTTCAAATCACACACTAGACAGACTCTGTCCTCCTCAGGAGTACCAATGAATCTACCCGTTTCTAAAGCTAATGGTAAGGTCCCAGAATGCAGCTGTGCACAAAAAGATCTCTGACTTTTGGATATATTTTGTGTAACATAAGGATCAGGGCCATAATTATTTTTAATAAGACGATATGTTCTTAGTTTTGGTTTGTACCATAATTCAACAGCCCAACTCTCCTTATACCCAAGGAACATACAGTTCTGTATTTCATGAATATTACAGCGTAGTCTATTTAAATAAATAAATGATGAATTATTCTTAAAGAATAAAGACTTTACTTCATTTGCCCAGGGGTAACCATTAGAAATGTCCCAGTTAAAAATCTTTTTGGTCAGTCTGTCATCGGACACATTAGCAAGTCTATTCCAAAGTCTCAACATCTCACCTTTGTGTCTGATATTTGCGGGCATCCATCCCATATCGCCGCTAATAGCCAAGATAGGCGTGAGCTTATGAACTCCAAGAAATGACCGTATGGCTCTATTTTGAATTGTGTTACAACTTTAATTGTCCGGAAAACCCCATACCCCATACATTTAATATTGCTAAAACTAATGCTAATTTGCACACAGATATTATTTCCAGGCTTTTAACATGATAAATGTTTACCCAGCTGCAGTAGTCAAACAGCATGCAAAGGGTTTGTTACTTTACTTTGTAGTATAAGCTTTAAAGCTCACATTTACCTACTTAAACCCTAAGTGGTCTGTTTTCAATGACTTTTCAATGACTTTGCCTTCTGGGGTGCTTTTGACTGCCTGTGCTGACTGAGGCTGACTGTGTCATTTTCAGACGAGGACCGTCTGTCCAAGAGAAAGAGCGTTGGAGAAACCATCTCGCTGCAGGTGGAGGTGGAGTCCAGGAACAGCCCGGAGAAAGAGGAGGTAAGGTTTATAACTCATACATTGACTGAGCTTGGGTTATTTCTGGAGGTCCAATAGCTTTGAACAGTTGAGTGGGAGTTGTTTTCTCTCTGTATAGCATATAATGCGCGATTATGGGTACCGTTTTTTCTAACCGCTTTTCGCACGTTTTATTTCATTGCTCTACAGAGGACACCGGCAGAGGAGATTACATTTGAAACCCTGAAAAATGCCATCGGTAGGTCAACCCACTTATACACCTTTGTGGGTTTTTAACTAAGCATTTACATGGCATTGTAGAAATGTTGGTATTAAAGTGTTTGCTGTGTGTATGTTGCCCCCCAGTGGACACTGTCGGTATGGAGGAGCAGGAGAGGGAGCGTCGGAGACAGGTGGTGGAGAAGTTCCAGAAAGCTCCGTTCGAGGAGATAGCTGCCCATTGCGGTGCCAGGGTACACGCTCACTTCTCACTCTACAACATTCTTTCTTTCAGTCAGACAGGTTCAGGTTCATTTATTGGTTTACAGCAAGGCATAACACAGGCAGGTAACATGAAACACAAAAACACAGCAAAAAGGCACATAATACACATAGCACATTTAAAACAGGATGGCAGTTCAAGGTATCAGTGTATCAGTGTAATAATTCATAACTTTTCCAGAAAGTTGTATAAAAAATTAATACAATTAATACAAATCCAATTTACCTCCTATCGGCATTTAGAGCCTTGATAGCTACAGGCACGAAGGAGAACTTATACCTGTTGCTTTTGGCCCCTGGGACTTTTAGGCGAATGCCAGAGGGAAGCAGCTTGAACTCAGGGCTGAGGGGATGGGAGTTGTCCGTACAGATGGACTTGGCTTTCTTAAGCACCTGATTTTTAAAAACTTGGTCTAGACTACTGAAATTAACTCCGGCAATCTTTGAAGCCGTTCTCACAATCCTACCAAGGTGGTTTTTGTCCTTTACATTTAGGTTTCCATACCAACAAATGATGGAGAAGGAGATAACTGACTCAATAAAGGCACTGTAGAACAGTTTCATAAGGGATTTGTCAACCTGAAATTTGGCGAGCTGCCTCAAGCAAAAGAGGCGTTGTTGGCCTTTCTTGCACAATGTTTCACAGTTCACATCAAATTTGAGCTTGCAGTCAAATGTAGTACCCAGGTATTTATAAGTGGTCACCAGGTCGACTTGCTCACCATGGACAACACTGTTCAGGGGAACTGGGGGGGATCTCCTGAAGTCTACACACATTTCCTTGGTTTTCAAGACATTTAGTTGGAGAGAAAATCCTCAAGTACTTGACCATGAGCAACTTCATCATCACCAAGCAAGCTGACTATGATGGAGTCGTCAGCGTACTTGATAATGAATCTGTTGGTGTGCTGACTAACACAATCATTTGTATATAAAATATACAAGAAGGCGGACAAAACACAACTCTGAGGTGAGCCGGTAGAGGATGATAAAAGGTTGGATAAAATACCATTGACCTTAACCTGTTGTGATCTATTGGTAAGAAAATCAAGGATCCAGCCTACCAGACCTGCATCTAGACAGAATAAGTTTGTCTGCCAGAACGTGAGGCTGAATTGTATTAAATGCTGATGAGAAATCTACGAAGAGCAGCCTGGCGTGCTTCTTACTGCCTTCCAAATGTTTATAAAGAGGGCTTGTAATCATGAGCATCGAATCTGCCATAGAAGGTATTCAGATCCTGCGCCAGCTCTACATCTGAAGTGTATCCATTGAGCTGACATGGAGGGATAGTTATTATTTAACCCATTCAGACGGACGGGAACCCCTTTTGGTGTTTTAAAGATTATGTTATACTTTAGCTGTTGAAAAATAGCAGATCTACAAGCTCATAGTGAGCTTGTAGATCTGCTATTTTTGAAAATAAGTTTTTTGACTTAAATCTTTGCTTTAATCTGGGGGGGTCCCTCCCTGGAACAACATATTTACAGATGGGGGTCCGTGGCCAAATACAGATTATTCTGGGGGTCCGGCAATACAGGAAGAAAAATCACACCCGTGTGAAGTGCTCTTATCATCATACGGTACATCGTCATGACTTAACATGCTCAGACACATATATGAAGTGAATTCACATTTCTTTTCTACCTTTTTATTGATAGTTTCAAGTGAAGATAGACAAGAAAGGGGTAGAGACGTGCAGCAAAGGTCGTCATGAACGGGACTCGAACACGCGACGCGCTGTCAGGCCAAAGCATACTGTATAATGTGGCATGCGCCTGGACCACTTGGCCAGCGGGTGCCCAAGCCGAAAATCTACTACTCTATGAATATTGGAGGGGCTTATTGCGTCAACATTTGGATCCAGTTGGATATCGTATTATTCCTGAAGATCCAACTGGATGGAAACGTTGCAATAAAGCAGTGGAGCTGGCCAAGTGGTCAGCGGTCCAGTGGAGCTGGCCAAGTGGTCAGCGGTCCAGGGCAGGCGCCTTGGCTGGCAATCCATTCTGGCGGTGTACTGCGGGTTCGACTCCCGATCACGTCACCCCCCCCATCTCTCTCCCCATTTCCTGTCGGCCTACTATCTATCCCTCTATACAAAATAAAGGCGAAAGCCACAAAAAAAAGTTTTTTAAATAAAAAACAGTGTAGCTGAGTATTATTAACCAGTGTTGCAGACTCATTTTAGATTTAACCATTACTTTGGATATTCAAAAATAGCAGATATACAAGCTCATAGCGCGTCACTTTGTGCTGCACTATGAGTTTGAAAATGTGTGCAAATCTTTGAATATATACTTTTAAAGCAGACATTTTAACTCCTCTTTGCCTCTGGGGTTCCCTGGAAGAAAATATTTTGAGATCTGGGTTGACAGCCAAATACATAGAATTTTTGGGATCCTTGAAAAGGTTTTGAGTACCACTGATATAAAACAATGTTTTTCAGAAAACTGTTTTTATCCTTGTCTGATGCTACTCTGCCCATCTCTTTGCAGGCCACATTGCTGCAAAGCAAACTGAATCAGATCTTCGAGATTACAATCAGGTAAGAGGCAATGCTATATCAATGCTATGGACATAGTTTGAATATAAACCATAATACACTGTGAGGAAATCAAATGAGTGTCTGTGGGGCGAAATCAAACGAGTGAAATGGTAACAACAGCAGTGCTAATATTATGCTGATGAAGAAGCGTCTGATAATTACGATGACAACAGAATGTTAATCATGTTGATAAAAAAATATCCTGATATTGATGATGGAAAGGCAATTTTATTTGTATAGCACAAATAAAATGTATAGCACAGGCAATTCAATGTGCTTTTAAATAATGTATTTTACAAATAGCCGATTAGAAAATTGCCTAGCCTTAAAATAATCACCCCATGAGGACTGATGATGATGCATCCTTTTAAAAAAGTTATTGCTGGAAGGAATTAACTGGACCATATAAACAAAGCATCATGTTTTTAAAACAAAACAAACAGTTAATCTTAAGCAAGGAACAAACTGTGTACTTTAATCTAGTGTTCTTGTCCTCCCCCAGACCTCCACCCAGCCCCTCTGGCACCATCTCATCAGGTTACGGCCAAACCCAGAGCAGATCTGTACCAGTCTACGAGATGAAGTTCCCCGACCTCTGTGTATACTAGTCCAAAGGTCTCTGTGCGATCAAGGAACTGTTGAAAGGTGAAAGTTGCCTGTAGAATACTGATAAAGGGACGGTTTTTGCCACTTCCCGACTAATGGTTGAGGTTTGTTAAAAGGGATGGGGTAAACGTCTGCGTCAGTGCTCAAAGGCAACTTTATCCTGAAATAAATCAAAGGGCCATGGGGAAAGAGGGGTCCACCTCGGTGTTTAAAGCCAACTTCAAAGCAATCTACTGTATATTTTGACAGGACGTGTAAAGAACTGCGGGAATAATACTGTCACAGACACTGATGGGCTGAGAAAAGGGAAGATTGTTACTTGCAAGTTGCAACCCATTCAATACCTTCCATATCAACTGACTTGCAGCATGACCACTAACTTGAATACACTACAATTCACCAACATAAGTACTTTTTTTATTTTAGATTATTTTCCCCTCCCTTGTAGGTTGCCATTGTAAACTATAACACAAACTCGGATTGAACATCAAACAGGATATTTTAAATGGAATTCTTATTATTTTTTATTTGAGGAAGAAAGCGTGGAACACACTTTATTGCTGAAATTGATGTTTTGAGGGGATTTATTAAGTAAAACTCACTGCCCTGTTCCATTCTAATCCAAATATTTGAGCGCCAAATGAGTTGTTTAGTGTTCAATTCACAATTGTACTGTAGCTTTTTAATTTTGCCATTTTAGTGTACTTTGCCGTAAGTGCTATTTTTATTTTATCTGGGGCATTTTCCTTAAATAGTTTTTATTGCCGTTGTTATTATAATTGTATTTATTATATTATTATATATTATTATATTAGTGTTTTTGTATTTTTGACATTTTTGGCTTAGGGGTGTGTGTGTGTGTGTGTGTGTGTGTGTGGTGTGAGTGTGTGTGTGTGTGTGTGTGGTGAGTGTGCCTTACAAGGTAACTCAAGTTAAAAGTGAAGCAGTGTTCAGTCGAAGGCACTTGGCCAGCCTCAGTCCATAGAATCATTCAAACCACCCCAACATCTGACTATAGTTTAATCAGTGCAAACAGAATATCAGCAAACCATTGCCTCCTTGCCATATAAATGTGTATATAGACAGAAATATAGTACAAAGCTGATGTAAAGACAAAACCTAACGTGTGTGTGTGTGTGTGTACTATATATATATATATATATATAGGAAACCGATGACGGTACACTGACTGCACTGATTTCGGCCATAGATAATGGTAAAGAGAACGATAAGTACTTGGCTGGTATCAAATGTGTTTGTTTGTTGACGTTCTCATCAACAACTAACCAGCATGACATCAAATGGAACTGGATGCTAGATTGTGACTTAAGTTGTGAGCCTGCTGCAGGCTACTAGTGTTCATTCACGTCATTGCCAGCCTGCAAGTTGGGTCTGACCGGACTCTCACTCCAATCCATCTGATTACCGTGAGGAGACAACAAGCTTAACTGCCATTTTCAACTCGATGACACTAGCCGAGAGCTTCTTTTTATGGACCTGCTTTTACTATTGCTGTCTGTACTTTGATGACCCCCCCCCTCCCTACAGCTTAATTGTTGTAACTTCTTGCAGCAGCTAGCTAGCTTCTAAGAGTGCATTCGTTTCTTTCCAGTACTTGTGAATGACAGCCATTGCACACACACACACACACACACACACACACACACACACACACACACACAAAGTAATGAAAGTATAATGGCAATAATTTAGTGTGATATTTGTATTTCTCTGGAAGGACATTGCACGGCCTAGTGAGGACAATGCAGAGTGCGTTAGAAAGAGATTGGCTCTCTTGACTAACAAGGCCAAAGTTTAAGTAGCATGTCCTCTTGTCGGTTTTGATACTATTTGACTGCTTCAAATTCTATAACATTGTAAAGAGACCCTTCCCATCTTGTGCTTCAGTGAATTGACTTGTCTGACTGGGCATGCAATGTTCTGTGTGGCCAGCCGCATTTCATAGATTGATTGTCCTGTTGCTGTCCAGTCAGCTCTGTTTGTTGTACTGAGTTGTTGCCACGTACTGTAGAGTCCTGAATGCGTGTATATTTGTCCATACATGCCAGTGTATCATATTGGCCATTAACCAGTGTTCATGTTTACTCACTTTGTAATTGTCTGTGTGCATTTTTGTGTGTGTGTGTGTGTGTGTGTGTGTGTGTGTGTGTGTGTGTGTGTGTGTGTGTCTGTGTGTGGCTGTGCGTGTGTGTGTGCGCGTGTGTGTGCGTTACCCAAGACCAAATTCATGCCCTGTTTACAAACCAGTTCAATGGCTCTTTCCTATGATTTTATGGAGAACATGTTAGCTACTGTAACAGCAGTGTGCAGCTGTCTAAACCTTCCACTCACACTCACATTATGCTACAGTTGTAAAATCCTCTTTGTAGTGGCTCCTGAACTGTCATACCGACGATGCATTGTGCGAACAGCAAGTGCCGGCCTAACTTAAAGTATGACCTTAAAAACCGTTGTCCTTAGGCATTAGGTTAGAGATTGTTAAATACGGTAAATCGTGGATTTGGTGTAGTTGGGTTCAGAGTAAGGGTCAATAAGGGAAGTAAGACCTCAAACACCAGAAGCCAGAGCTCCTAAAACGGTTAGGTACGGTTTCAGGAGCCACGACTAATCATTTTTACAGCACCTTGCAACTTTGCAGTGAAGACTTGTAAAAACTATTGAGCAGCTTGTTATCACATACTGTATGATGTAACCTAAACTTACAGTGATCCACTCACATTTACATGTCTGGTGAATATCTGTTTACATCATAGTGCTGTAGGTCAAATCTGAACTTTGCACTTTAAAACTGGATAACCTAGTGACAAAGGCAGCTTTTACATGGAGAAGATGCCTTACAAGCGCCAGACCTGACTTTGCATGCTAGTGATGTAGCTGTGCTGTACAGTCATTTGACCTTCTGTGAAATTAAACTCATCTGTAACCATTTAATTCTGATCCAGTTGGCTGTAAATTGATATTTGTTCATGATACTGGAATTCTGTCAGGAAAACTAAGTAGGAGATTGATGTTGTTCAGAAGTCAGTGGAACTCCACTCCTAATCAAATGTAGGTTAGCTGCATGAGCTACAGAATGCTGAAAACATTGGCATTCATTTGTGTAGATTTTGTTAAAACTTTCCAGATTCCAGGACAACTCATTGTTGCACAGGTCACTCAACAAGGTCGGAGACCTGCACACACACACACACACACACACACACACACCAGACTGCATGTGACATTGGTTATTGTTAAATTCTTTATCACAGTTGCAGTGTCGCTCACCACAGTATTCACAGCAGTAAATAAGTGTTATCAATATCTGGCTATGTGCGGTATGAGACCTTTTCAGACTCTCCGTGTAATGGAAACTCCAATGTATGACATGGTGTTTTTTGTCAGACCATACTCTGGGGGGATACGGGGCTGTATCGTATTCTCATTTTACCATCTGTTGCTACAAATGGTTTTTATTTCTGTCAGATTGGATGTTTGTTCAGAATAAAATTCTACATATGGATCTGCGTAGTCTACTTTCTCCTTTGCGCACTGCACTAATATAGAATATAGCTCAAAACTATTTTATAATCTCTAAGCCATGTGCAATCTGAGCTTTTCCAGATGTCACATGAATTGAAAATCACAACAATTGATAAAGACATTCATAAATTAGATTTTTTATGACTAATAACTCAGAGTGTACTTGTGTCTCTTGTGTCTCTTGTCACGCACAGCTCAAAGCCAAAAATAGCTTTTTTATTTGAAGAACCACAAACCAACATTTTGAAATGATGTCTTTTGTATCTGACTGTTTTCTATCATTAAATAAAACAGTGTTTGTATTTTCCATGGTCAGCATTTCAACATTGCTGAGCACTGCTCTTGTTGTCTTGCATTCATGACAAGTCATGACAGTGACCATTATTCTTCTGTATGATCTTTAATACATTTAGTACATCATTTCTACATGAAAAGAGAAAAATAAATTGTCTTGATCCCACCCACCAGCTTTACATATATATCGTTCTACAGTTGCCCACATGAAATTATATTCCCCAGCATTCAAACCAAGGCCATGTAGATCAAGGCAGTAGGTGGTGAGTTCAAACAGATAACACTTCCCTGTTTGTGTTTAAATAGGGTCAGAAAAAAATACTATTGGTCCAAAATATGAACTATAGCATGCTCCTGGTATTGTGGAATGCCTGTGATTTTATATGAAGAGGTGTGTGTTTCAATGGCATGCATTTTGCTCTTTAACCTTGCTGTTCCCCTCTTCCCATTCTGTTTCTCCTTCTGTCGTTGAAACTTATTTCTACTCTAATCCTTGGTGATTATGTTCCTGAACTGCTTGGGCACAGGCTTTTGAGATCCCTGCTCCCGCGGCTTCGCAAAGCCACCATATCTCTTCTTCGCTGTTGGACTGCCCCACCGGAAGTGACTCATCCGGTAGGTTTCGTAGTTTCTGTCCTGTGGGGACACCAGCAGGGAAGCTGGTTTTGGTGTGAAAATTCCCTGCGACTCCTGCTCATAAAGCCTTGCTAGGTCCACGACGTCCCCGTTGCCCTCATCCTCCGCGCTGGCCAGTTGTCTGCGTGCCTGCAGGTCAAAGCTGTCCTTGGAATCGCCCTGCTCTAGAGGGATGGAGTAGACTTTGATAGGCCGCCGCTTGCGGAGAGCCGGTTTTCCCCAGCGGAAATGCTCCATGGAGTAGCTAGCACGCCGATCCTCACTTCGGGAACTGGGATCTGACTCCAGGACCTTCCCCTTAGAGGTCAAAGTGGCCAGCAGGACACCCAGTGAGAGCCTCTCCTGATCAGGTGACCGCACCAAGGCACTTAGCCCCGGGAACTAATTCAGGAACATAGATGGGCACAGATGAAAGCAATTCTGTGAGACGGTACCAAGACACTTTGAATACAGGTGAGTCCATACTGTACAGCAGTGGTTCCCAAAGTGGGGTCCGGGGACCTTGAGGGAGTTCCAGGGGGTCCCCAGCTAAATTATAGTTTGGAACAAAATGGACCCTTATGGGTCTGTAACTCTGAGAGTGTACGGATCCGTTTGGTTCCATTTGTACACTCTCAGAGTTAAATTAACATTTATTTTACAATATAAATTGGGGGTAGAAATTAAATGAGGGTCCGTAGACTAGTTCATGTCAAACTGGGGGTCATTAAACGGGTTGAGAATCACTGCTAGAGCCATACAAATATTTTCTTATGCGGGTCCCTGGCATATCTTTTCAAATGGGGGTCCGCGAGCTTATATGTGTCAATATGGGGGTCCTTGACATGAAATAGTTTGGGAACCACTGCTGTACAGACATTAAGGTAATTGATATGGGTGTAACAATATAGTAACGAAATATCAATTTAAAAAAATCGAACGCACATCACTTCGTGGAGGTGCTGGGTTCAAAAAGTGACAGGAAAAGAGAAGGGAACCCGCACACTCATATGCTCCAAAAGATAAATTTATTGACGACGTTTCGAGCCAAGGCTCTGGTTTGACCAGATGAAGAGCCTTGGCTCGAAACGTCAATACATTTATCTTTTTGACAAGGTATGGGTTTGTGCACATGTGTTCAAATACAATGTCCATCTATTTGCCAGAGAATCACTTATTTATATCCATAATAAATCTTTCCCTTAAAAAACCTGCACACACATTTAATGTATTTGCTAAATAGTTACTGTATTAATTTCAAATCATTGAATCGTACCATATCGCCATAATGAGCCAATGTCGTCCATGTATCGTATCGTGAACCATGTATCGTGATACGTATCGTATCGCTGATAAAATGTATTACACCCCTAGTAATTGACCAATAGGAGTCCTTGTGGCTGTCATAATGACTTGAGGTTCGTGGATCTCATGTCGATGTTAATGAAGGCTGTATTGGATCAATATGTTGCTGTAATTTTGGAAATGGTGATCATACGTACCAGTAGGCTGTTCTTGCAGACAGAGTTGTCCCAGCACAGCTCCCCAACTGCTGGACTGCACACATACACCACAACCACAGCCAACAACCAGTATACACACAGCATCTTCTGCCTGGCACAGCATAAAAGACACAGAAACCAGTTGTGACTTAGACCTGTACCATGCACCTGGGTCAGCAGACTCAGCACAGACCTCTGTGTTAATCCACTTTCATTATTGGACCTACTTTTGATTATCGACTAATGATGTAAACACTAGAAAGGCGAGTGTTTTCTTGTAAAGGAACATCTCTGTCACAATGTGCATTTAACCCCAATCTGTCAGCATTCAGCATGCTTTTATCTATCTATCTTTTTTGTTTGTTACCATGTCCTCAGTCTGCAGAATGATGAGTTTTTTGCATTATCTGCCAGTGCCAAACCTCTGTCCACATTGCCTTTGTTATGTTGGCGTGCGAGAAGTCTTCTTGGTATTTTGTTTGGCATACGCAGTAACGCACCTGACTGGAAAACCTTTAGACAATTTTCAACAAGAGAGCAAACTTTTCTCTCATCTTTTCTGGACAGGATTAAAAAGAAAATGTCAATTAGATGACATTGGTTTCACAAAATATATATAGGCTATATATATTTATTATTAATTTATGCTAGGCTGAATTTTTGGAGTGAACTCTGGTGTAATACTGGATGATGGAGGATAAATTCATTCACTTGTGGAGGAGTTCCATTGGATTGTACTGACTTTGCCCTGCACTATTGTTCTACACAGTATGACTCACTCAGCTCAGCCTGGCTCAGTCTGCACACATTGACAGCCTTCTGAGTAGGAATTAAAACAAAACGACAATATTGTGTCATGCATCGCTGACATAAAAGATGTAAATATATGGTTTAGGGTTAGATTGTAAACATGCATGTTGAGCAATGTTATAGTTGACTTTTGAAAATACAAAAAAGCTAATGTTGATCTTATCTCTGTGTGCATAATGTAAACAATTATGCTGTGGGAAATGCCATCCTGTTTGAGTCTGATCACATCAGAATAATATATCACTTGACTGTGAACATAACAAATTTGAGCCAGGAAATGATCAATCTTACCTTTGCAAAATCTCTCGACTTCTCGTGTCCTTCTGCTCCCACAGGACTGTCTGTTTGCAGCCGGCAACAACTGTTGAATCTCTTTGTCTGTTCTCCCTAACTGCTCTCTGGTGAGTTGTTCTGTGGCTGAAGGTCTGCTTCCTCTAGCATCCTCTGTCCTTTTTATAGACACAAGAAGTTTCAAAGTGTGATTGAGGTGATGGTGGTGGTGGGAGGGGTGTGTGTGTGTGTGTGTGTGTGTGTGTGTGTGTGTGTGTGTGTGTGTGTGTGTGTGTGTGTGTGTGTGTGTGTGTGTGTGTGTGTGTGTGTGTGTGTGTGTGTGTGTGTGTGTGTGTGTGTGTGTGTGTGTGTGTGTGTGTGTGTGTGTGTGTGTGTGTGTGTGTGTGTGTGTGTGTGCACGAGTGCCATCTATCTTGCCATATCTCAAGATGGATTCTATACTAGCCTTTTACTGTAGGGCTAGTAAAGAATCTATCGTGAGATATTGTATGTCTAACTGGTTTGGCAATCTAATTGTAAAATACAAATCTCAAATGAATAGGCTATAGCAAAAAAAAAAGGAAAAGAAAGCTCTGATTATTGTATCTAAACCCTTTGCATGTATTAAACAGAGAGTACGAGCTAATGCCATCCGGTAGGAGGTATAGAACTCCACGGTGTGAGTATAATAGATTTAAACACAAATTTGTTCCTCTGTCAATAAAAATTAAAAACCTCAATCAGAGATTGTTAATGGCAGCAACCATAACTGACTAGATGCACTTTATTGACTAGTTGCACTTTATCAAGGGAATGTGTGCAATATCTATTTTTTATGTTGGTGTGTTTCATGGTGTTTTTGAGTGGTGCAACCACTCCTATAGACAGCTATGTGTGTGGCTGTGTCCGTCCCTGTCCGAGCAGTACAGTAGAGGAACCCCCTGTGGACCCCCACACGGTAACATTTTTGGACCGTTTCGGACGCGGGGCTGCTCGCCGGAAGCGGTCCGTCACCCTGGGCGTATTCCTGTGGGTTCAAACTCAAACGCCCGCCCGCACGCACACACACACACACACACACACACACACACACACACACACACACACACACACACACACACACACACACACACACACACACACACACACACACACACACACACACACACACACAAATCACCAAATGTGAGCTAAGGTGTATAAATTAAGGCTTACACTGTTTAACCCTGTAAGACCTGAGGCCCATTCTACGAACGCCACAGTAGTTCTTTCAACTTTTGTTTTCAAAAATAGTAGATGTACTACAAGCTCGCTGTGAGCTTGTAGATCTGCTATTTCTGTCTAGCCAATGCAAGACTCTCTAAAATGACACAGATGCTTTCCCCGTTTCAATGGGTTAAAAATGAGTGAGTCATGTCTAAACCAGTGAGTCAGAGGAATTACATTGACGCTCAGGAGTTTGAAGTAGAGTGCTGGGAAATTACATCTGTGTGCATGCTTCCTTTTCCTATATGTTCATTGCCATAAAATATAAATGACTGATCGTGATCATGGGCAGTTCCGTAAAAAAGGATCCCTGGCTAATATGCCTTATATGCCTTAGTGCACTTTTTTGTGAGTTCAATGGACGTTTTTGTAACCTTTTCTGTAAACCCCAAAAGTTCAATTTCTGTCCCTTTTCTGATTGGACCATATAATGTCCAATCAGACAGGAGTCACAATATCTCTGCTGTGTGGAAGACACCACCTAACTCCAAAATGTTAATTTTTCAGGAAAGCCAGCTGAAGTCATGGAAGTATACCGCTCAAGGAAATGACGTTTCCGTGAATGAAACAAGCGTTGCGATTGGTCGAAAAACATCGTATCCAGGGGAAATGCATCTGACGGATGTTTCGGCCCGACAGTTCCGGGTAAGCTCACTCTCTTCCTTAGGTCACCAGGCTAAGGCTGGGGACAAGGCTAGGCTGGGGACAATGCTAAGCTCAAGTGGAGTTGGAGTTTTGTCGAAGCACTTAGTTTCTAATAGTTTTCATTGATTCAATATGTTTTTAACCAACACACTGATGTAAAGGCCGGGTGGTCAAAAACCTCAAAAATGTAGTTAGGGGGTTTCTTCCGGACAGCAATGTTATAATTATGTTATATACCGGTAAATGGCAAGACAGAATTAATCAAGAACAGAACTTTGTGTGGAAATTAATGGCATTCCACATGAAGAAGTGCAACCACACATGCTATTTCCCAGAATTGCACCTTCTAGTTATTATTACTTATTATTATTTGTATCTGTCATTAGTGTCATAAGTACATACATCTCCTATAAATTAACCACATAAACCCTATATGGTCCCTTTGGGATGTATGCTATTGCTAGTGTATTTTCCGTTTTCACTCTACATTAAATATCTTCGCTGAAAGTAGCCGCTCTCGTGCTGTGACGTGCTGTAAAGCTCATTACACCACGTGTTGTTGTGCTCCAGCTAAGAGACCACACATCTACAAACCCATTTGTCTTTCTGTGTTTCTGTCTCTGTTTGTTTGTCAACCAGCTGCACACACTGCCAGTACACCATAGGCCTACCCCCCCCCCCCCCCCAAGCATTATTTCTTTCCACATATGTTATTTTTTAAATAACATATTTAACTGTCATAATTTTAAATGGAAGTGAATGGCCATCAGATGGAGCTGAAACTTTGTCCAAGTAGGGAGGAGTCATGCGTCAGAGATATGTAATAGATGATTTGAAATCACAGAGTAGACTGACCACATCTTGTGCAAGATGCACATGGAAGCTGTACTGGTATTATTATTAGACCCAGTCTTGTTTTTGATAAAATGTCACCCTGTATGAGCCGAATGAAAATAAAAGCCTGGGTACCGAGGCTACCCGTATTGCATAACAAGTTAACAACGTATAACAACTATTGTATAACAACTTATTTGTGTTGTATAACTTATTTCTGACAACGCTGTTTTGTAACTAACATAACATATTAGTCATATACTGACTATAGTGCCGTAACAAAGAACACCCTCCCCCTCCCCTTCCCTTGCACAGAAATATAATATATTAATATCCCAACCCAGAGGATTCCAACACCTAACTCTACTTGGTAGTATGCATGCAGACAGTGCAGTTGTGTGCGTGTACCTCCCCCTTCATGGAGACAGTTTCAGGAAGGTTCTGAGTTACCATAATATAGTCACGCAAAACACTGCATGCGTATGGCTTTCGTATGCGTGCATACAGTCTTTAGTGTCACTAATGAGAGAAAGCTAATAAAAATCACACCCGTGTGAAGTGAGGGGCGCTCTAATCATCGTAAATCATCAACAAGAATGGTGGTCCCTTATTGGCCAAGGGTGCTGGACACCGACATACCCAGCCGATTTGCTCAGACACATATGACGTAAATTCTCCATTGGTATTCACTTGCGCAAGCAGAGCGTGAAAGTAATGTTATCAGTCGGGTGCTACGATGCGTGTGTCTGGGGCCAGCACATGTTATGACGTCATATGCTGGCACGATGCGTGTGTCTGGGGCCAGCACATGTTATGACGTCATATGCTGGCACTATGCGTGTGTCTGGGGCCACACATGTTATGACGTCATATGCTGGCACTATGCGTGTGTCTGGGGCCACACATGTTTTCACTCTACATTAAATATCTTCGCTGAAAGTAGCCGATCTTGCACGTGACGTCATGTGCTGTACAGCAAGTATTCATTTGAAGGTCGCAATTCTGTGGAAATGAAAAATTACAGTAGCCTATAGTAAAGAAAGGTTCCCAATCTATGTGGCAGATATAACCTATATATATAAAGGTCAGGAATGTTTACTGTAGGCTACATGACAATTGAATGATTCATGCCCTCTTGTGCAACAGATGAGTAACTGTCTATGGAAGATCAGCTACCGTAGGCTACGAGCCACTGTAGCCAGGGCATAATTTGTTAGGATAGTGGCAATAACTGGTGTGAATGATTTAACATATAATTAAGCCATGTTTATTAAAGGAAGGGTAATGCTGAGCTTGCACACCCTACCTCATTACCCTGCTTCAACATATTTATATAAATTCATACATACTTCTTTATCCTGTAACATTATAGGTGTTCTCTGTCCATGTCAGTGCAGCTTTGTGGTTGGGGTTAGGTTACAACAGTTATGTTTTGAGGAGCGGAAGTTAATCATTCACTATGAAGTAACTTACAGCCATATGCGGCAACACAAATACTACAAATGTCACAGTTTGTTGCAGAAACATGATTTATGTCACAAAACGTGACAATGACTATCAAACTGACATTTGATACTCCGTCTATACCGTTGGCCTGTGATTGGATTCATAAATGTCTACTCCTCCTCCCAGCCAACACTCCCCACTGACAGGTATAGTTACTAGTTACCCATCAAAAGGGCATGTGAGCTCAAACCCACAATTCAACATTTTGGTTTTAAGATGTTGATATTAATTTTGTATTCATCCTTGGGACCCCAAATCACACCTTGGAAAGCATGAGTGTCTATTTCAAACAAAGTGTTTTTTTGACTGGGGGGAATTGCCTGTCATAATTTGACCCCCCAGTATTAGGATGTATTAGGATGTTGATATTCATTCATCATCCAACACTCCCCACTGACAGGTAGTGTAAGAGATTACGTATCGAGGGATTTAATTTAATTTAAATTGTGTTCGTCATGTCATGAGTACCTATATTATTATCCATATTATCCACACAGAATGAGCATAAAACAGCGTAATTATGTTTCGAAACAAGGTAGATCTTTGATCTTTCACAAAGAATTAAAGCATCCTGTATGAATGAGGCATCACCAAATGAATAGTTTGATGTGAAATATTTGCAGTGGATTTTCGGATTGTTTATTTGTCACGCACCCAGTGTGTAAGAACCATTAGCATATATCTACAACTCAAAACACATCGCAGTTATAGATCTTTTCTACATTAAATTCCCATTGACAATGAATGGAGAATTAAGAATTGATGTCATATGTAGACAAGCAAATCGGCTATTATTGTCCTACACAAAGATTAGTTTGTTAACTAGTCTTAAGTTCTCATTGACAATGAATGGATGATGTATGATGATAAGAGCGCCCCTCACTTCACACGGGTGTGATCTTTTAAAGCAACAAGTACTACTTCAACTCAAGTCAATAATTGAAAGTCAGTATCTGAACTTTGACTCAAGTGGGGTTGAGTACTTTGTCCACCGCTGGTTGTTAGCCATGCATGGCAACGGTCTGTGTTACGAGTGTCGTCAGACCAGAGCTCAGGTCAGCCTATGTAAGTGTCTTAGGGTGAAGATGTCTTCAGGCGTAGGGTCTATCTGCTGTCCATTGTTATCCACTCTGTGGGAATGAATGAGAGACCAAAAGAAGATAGAAATGCCGATATGCTCCGGAGAGTGAGTCGATTCGTAAACATGTATATGTGGCTCTTCAGTGACAGGTTCAGTCCAAAAAGGACTCCTCCTCGCCGGTCTGCCGCAAGGTCCAATCTTGAGTATCGACCCCCTGTGTTGAATGTCGGGGGGCAGAGCTTCACATTTGAAGAGGGGAATTGGATACCATCAGGGGAATTTGGGGACATTTTACCTGAGGTACAGAAGTTGAACGTGGCCACCGACAAGCTGGAATGTGAGCCACCGGACAAAGAGCCACTGGACAAAACCATCAAGGTGGAAAAGCTGTGCTTTTTGACCCCTCAACGACTGCAGGACATTGAGGCCCAAGTGAAGCAGGAGGAGATGGAGGAGAAACCAATGGTTACAGAACAGCTCAGGAAGAACAGGTCAGAGCTGAAACACCTGGAGGCTTCACTGAAAGGCAAGGTTACTGGGCTGAGGGACAACATCACAACCCAACAGGTGGACCGTGAACATAAGCGTACATTAGCCCAGTCTAAAGAGGAGGGAGAATGTGCCTGGTCAAAAGGGGAGGGAGAGAGGGATATGCTAAAGATGCAATTTGACAATCTGCAGCATGATGTTGAGGTTTTGAAGGGAATTGTGGAAACGCAGAAAACGGTACTGGCTGAGAAAGATACAGAAGTCATTGACAAGGTGCCGGCCACCTGCATGGAGATTAAGAAAACTGCCAGGAACGGCTTGGCAAAGCTAGAACAGAAGCGGGTGATGCAGAGCACCACTAGCCAGGCCCAAAAAGTACAGTTGGACCCAGCCTGCAAGGAAGTGATTGGCCTGAAGATCAAACGGCAAAAAGGCTCACACCTCAATGATCTTAAAAGACAGGACGCAGTCGCAGAGATGGCTGAACTAAAACAGAAGAACCAGGACCTGGGTGTCAAACTGGAGACGATATCCCACTCCGAGAGTGAACTGGTGGAGACCAACCAGCGTCTGAAGGAGGCGTTGGACAGTGTCCGCGATGAGCTGATCTCGACCAGGTCACAAGCTGAGCAGATCCAACATGAGGCTGAGAGGCTTGTGGAGCACCGCCGTGAGGAGTGGCAGGAGGAAAAACACCGGCTTCAGCAGAGGAACACGGAGCTGCAGAAGGAGAACTATGATCTCGGCAAACAACTGAATAGTCATCAGCAACAACACAAAAAATTCCGTCAGCTCCTACACTGCAATCCTATTAATTCTATGCTTGCTGATATAAAGGTTACCTAACACTACTACTTGCAGTATATACCCATGCTATAGAAGATTCAATTGTACTTCATTGACAGAATGCACAAGGATTTTGGTCATGATAAGCCCAGTGGTTGTGGATAAGACAGCGGACACATGGGGTGTCACGGTTTCAAACACTGGCGGACACACTGCTGTTTATTCCAACACAATTGAAGCACCTTGAGCTCATGGTGGTATGAAGTGTCCAGCTCATGAGGACAAGGCAAGCGGGAAGGTGAGAGGCAGGGCAAGGTAACAGGCATGTAACAAAGTAATTTTAGGCAGGCAGACAGGCAGGTAGGTAGGTAGGTGAGTGTGAAGCTGCAGGAGAGGAGGTATAGGTGAGTACAGTAAACCACCATGAAAACAAAGAGAGTGGAAACAGGCATGCCAAGCTTGTTAACTAGTCTGGAGTCAAGCTTACGGCCCCACACACATGACCACACAAAACCCATGCAAGAATACAAGGCACTGCCAGGGACTGTGACAGCTGGGTGAAAACATAATCACTCGCTTTGCCTTCGGCCCAGCATAGATATATATAAAGGCTGATTAATTAACTACAATGCCAAATTCTGAATGCTTGTGATGAACAACTGTGTTGTGTTGTTAGGCATGTGTGGTAACGATTTGTTATGTGTGACGTGACGTCAAACCAGAGCCCTGATCAACATATATAATGTGTTGTGGTTTCTGAACTTGTTGGGAGCAGCAGATCGAGAGGCTTATAGACTTTGAGTACAGTAGGTTATAGTGAACGAGAAATAGATAAGTAGGTGATAGTGAATAAGAAATAGATCAAAATTGAAGGGTAGAGAGATAGATTCTGTATCCTCAGGAATATCGCGCCATAGGAGAGAAGAGTGAACAGAGGGGGAACGGGGTGAGTTTGCCTTCACTGTCTACAAGCTGGTTAGAATGGCAGATCCAAAGGTCACGCAGGAGGACCATGGCGCTTCCACAGACGTGAAACCTGTTAAGGACCGTCATATTGAGCCCATCGTTTCTAAAGATCACCATGGCACTTCGACAGACGGGGAACCTGATGTGAACCATGACCCTCACTTTGAGCCCATTGTGTCCCTCCCAGAGCAGGTGGTGAAAACGCTAGAGGAGGACGAGGAAGAGCTTTTCAAGATGCGGGCAAAGCTCTACCGCTTTGCTTCTGAGAATGACCCTCCTGAGTGGAAGGAGCGTGGTACTGGTGATGTGAAGTTAATGAAACACAAAGAGAAGGGCACCATCCGCCTGTTGATGAGGAGGGAGCGTACCCTGAAGATCTGTGCCAATCACCACATCCATCCCACAATGGAGCTGAAGCCCAACATCGGCAGTGATAGGGCTTGGGTATGGAACACACCTGCAGACTTCGTTGACGATAGTCCCAAACCTGAACGCCTGGCAATACGTTTCGTCAATGCAGAACACGCTCAAAAATTCAAGGTGAAGTTTGATGAGTGCATTGTAGAAGTCAGAAAATCTCAAAAGAACTCGGAGTTGACACAGACAAAAGTGAACAAAGTTGTAGCGGAGCTGGAGGTGCTCTCCATAAAGGAGGAGGACAAGGCGTCGTCAGACGAAACAAACAAGGAGAAAGGAGAAGGGTTATGCCCCAGCGTTTCACCAAGTAAAAGTACCGAATAGGGCGCTGGGACAATATTACCACATTACCGCAATGCCGGTATATTATTATCGATGCATACCGTGTCGCCTTTTTTTTGTTATTTATTTTGCTGGTAAAGTTACATATATTAACTACTAGTTCATATAGTATTTTGAAATGAATGTGAACTTTCAGTTTTACATAAACATTCATTATTGCTTTAGTTTATCATTGATGTGATTGTGACTTCATGCTTGCGTGAAACATGCCATCATGTCACAAAGCTGAGATTCGTTGACTGACACTGTCACAACAACTTCCAATAAACAAAATAAAACTATAAAAATAAAAATGCCAAAAAAGAAAAGAAAAAGGAGGTGAAGATTTGGGAACAGATAAATTGCTTGACTGATCTACAATTTTTTACGGGAGACGGGGAGAGGTTCCTAGGAGGATAGGTGGCTAAATAGGACGATAACTCCGGTAGGATACCACCAGCTACAGGCTCTTCATCCTAGCTTTGGAGCTATGTCTCCGGTCAGTTGCAGGTCATTATTGGTGTGTCAAATAATAATAACAATTAATATTCACCCCGAATCCCAAGTCAATATGGTGAATGGTTCGCCTCATTTCAGTGTAGGTGAGTAATTCTCATTATGAAGGTTAATGCAATATCTCCCACTACCTATACCTCTCTTCCCCGCCTGCATCATCGCAGAAGCAGGGCCTTCACCATGGACATTTTGACCTTTTTATGTGATGTCTGACAGCTAGATATTTGCCAGTAGCTGAGAAAGGTCAGATTTCAGTGTTCACTACAAGAACTAGGACAAGCTTGCTTTGCAACATACCTTTCAACGTCATATCTTTTAAGGGGAGAAGTTCCTGCTCTGCTTGCTCACTACTGACTACTAATAATCCATAAAGGTGAAAAGAACCAAACCCATATTTATATTACACCCAGCTTTGGTGTGTGTATCTCAAGTTCTGTCCCACTGTAGACTCCAATAAAATTATTATTATGCCTTAGAAAATCAAGGAAATGCTGTTTTAGATCAGAAGAAATGTCATTATTGTTTGACCCTGGAATCTGAGTCCATATACAGTAGTTGTAAAACAGTCTCTCAAAATTAGATAAAAGTTCTTTCTGAATTTAGATCAAAAGTGAAACCAAATAAGCAATTTCCCCATTCAAATCGAATCATCTTTTCCCGTATCACAAACGTCACGGCTCTGGAAGAGTTCTATGCTTATTATTACATTCTCTACCCTTATAGATAACTACAACATTCCCAAGACACTCTTATTGTTTTTTTTAAGTCTTCAGACATGCAGTTTTGCAAAACAATGCTCTCATTGCCGTTACTTCCCACTGAATGCAAAACTACAGTGAAATAAATGCCATACTGTAGCTATTTGCTTCATTTATAATCCAACGCCTCATTCTTTAAAACTAAGAGCGGTGCCCGTTGGGCACTGGTCTACTTGGGACGATGCAAGTTGGAAATGCATGCTCCACCCATGAGTTATTATGTCTGTGTCCCTTTTATTCCCATATATGGAGTTCTTTGTCAGGCATGCCCAAATATGGAGTCTATGCAGATGTCAGAACAGGCCAGATAGGGGTGATCAGGTCCAGAACTCGGGAAGATTATTTTGTGCTAGTTCTGGACAACCGGCTATCCGACGGACTTGACACCAACACTGCACTCCCTGTGCGGGTGTGGAACGCGTGTGTCGAATTTGAAGTCGGTGGGGCGAACGGTTTTCGAGTTATGTGGATTACAGGCGTACGTACACGCGCACGTACACACAGAGACGTGGTGCATTTATACGTAGATAGAGCTACTGTAATATATCTGTATATGTATACTGTGCCACTGCATTGTTGTTACTTTTTTCCCCTTTCTTTTAATTAAGTGTTTTGTGTTTGTTCAGGTGCTGTGTCTTGGGTGGTTTGTGGGATTGGAGGGTTGCAGGTTGGGGACGGCACTATAATGTATTTTGAGTGGTGCAACCACTCCTATAGACAGCTATGTGTGTCCCTGCGTCCCTGGCTTGGCGGGCTGGATCTGTCCGAGCACGTAAATAGCTTTTGGTTGGTTTTCACAACGAACCAAGTGTCACTGTTGCGCAGCCTAGCACGCACGCACGCACGCACGCGCGCACACACACACACACACACACACACACACACACACACACACACACACACACACACACACACACACACATTAACTGATGATTTGGGTACAATGATTTGCAGTACAGCCGTTCTCATATAACAGGATCTCTATGTTGTATCTAAAATCAAATTAACTTTTTGAGTACCCGTTTTTTTTTTTTTTTGGGAGGGGGGGGGGGGGGGGGGGGGGGGTCAGGATCGAGATTTGAACCTGTGACTCGCTGTCAGGCTGGCATTGCAGCCTAGGGTCCCCGGATCACCACGTATGTGGCCCGCCTTTTTCAAAACCCTTGTAATGTTCAATGTTCTACTTCAGGAATAGTGAGACTTTTTGAAACTTTTATGTGTGAAGTCTGATACCAAAGTCACCACACAGAATCGGAATAAACAGGGTTTAACATGCCGCAGCAGGGGTTTATTTCCCCAATTATTTAGCCGCAAACTGCAAACTGAAAAACTGAAAATGCAATCAATGTTCAATTGTATTCAAAAAATAACACACGTGTGAACCGAGTGGTGCAACTCCCCTCTCTCCCCCCCCCCCCTCCTCTCTCTCTCTCTCTCTCTCTCTCTCTCTCTCTCTCTCATTAGCAGGCTGCAGGCACAGCATACCTCTCTCTGTTTCTGGCGCCCCCTACTGGTATTAATAAGTCACATACTCGTGTCGTTCCAATTTCACGCATGCGCACACCACTCGTGCTCATACACACAGGTACACAGGTACATGGACATTGCTGGTTGTAGGAGTGGTTGCACCACTCAAAAATAATAATAATGTCTTCTTTTCTTTTTCTTTTAGGCCATGGAATGTCAATATGAACTCAGGGAATCAGAGACAAACGTGGTTAATAATAATAATTCATGATGTTTCCCTTCCAGTCTTTATCTACTGATGGCGTCGGGATCCTTCCGGCTAAGTATGGGCTTTCTTTTACTCTTACAGGGGTTCAGGTGATTACTGATTACTGATCACTGACGTCTTTGTCTTCAGGGGTGAAGCTCCGCTCCTTTTTGCCTAGAATTAGAGAGCAATAATGAGAGATACATCTAGCAATATCAGACAAGCGTGTGTGTGTGTGTGTGTGTGTGTGTGTGTGTGTGTGTGTGTGTGTGTGTTGAATAAAGGGTTCAAGACCTACCGCCCGAGTCAGGGACCGTTCTCCTGGTGAACCAGCCAATGAATGAGTAGCCTACCTCCAAGCTTCAGACACAAATGTGAAATGATACGACTATGGAATAGACTCACCAAAAATATCTTTAATTGGGATCTTAGAGGTGGTCACCCCTGGACAAATGAACTGAGAAGTTTATTTTATGTTTTATGTTTATTTTAATGTTCAGCCAAATTAGAAATACAATGTTCTCCAGATACAAAGAAAACTGGTGTAGGGACCTATGGTACAAACCTAAGTTGCGAACCTACTGCCTTTATAAAGGACATATACACTGTAGAACCTTATGTGAAGTATAATTTAAACAAATCTCTTTGTGCTCAAATAAGGTCAGGAACATTACCATTATCACTGGAGACTGGCAGGTTTAATGCCACCCCTGAAGATGAGAGATATTGTCTGTTCTGTGATCTATATGAAATTTAACTTTTTGTTTTACTGCTCTAAATACGATGACTTAAGGGATATTTTGGTTAATAAGATGTCTTCTATATGTGGGGATTTCCTAGATTTAAATGACTATGTAAAAATGGAGATATGTTTTGCCAAAGGGACATCTGTCAAGCTTGGGAAAGAAGACAGAGTACTCTGTATACATCTGAGGTGTAATATAATGGATTATGTAATGTAAACATGCTGTAAAATGCATACATTATGTATTGTCAAAAAATGCTGTAATTGCAAATGTGTCTATAAACCCATGAGGGTTGGGCACAAGATCTATCTATCTATCTATCTATCTATCTATCTATCTATCTATCTATCTATCTATCTATCTATCTATCTATCTATCTATCTAGTACAGAGTGCGTGTGCTTTAGTAGTAGTCTCGTGTTGTTCCTCCCGCAGCTGGCGCCTGTTGATTAGCGGGCGTAGTGGCATCCTCTCACACTGCTTCAAAAGGCTTAACTTCAATTTGCCCTTGAGGATTAATAAAGTATATATCTTCTATCTAATGAGACTCCATGGCACTCTCACTCTCATACTTTCCTTCGGAAACCTGTCTGAGGGCGTGTCGTACTCGTTCGCACCGCACTCTGGCCTGTTTGTGGTTGGTTTCCATATCATTGCCCTCACCTGCTCGGGGCTTCCTAGCGAGACCCCACACCTGTTTATATATTATATATATTATATATTATACTACAAACAGTGTCAGGTTATTGTAAAAGTCTCTCCATATTTGGGCAAGACTGATGTCATCATTATGATATCATCAACATGTTTGATCATGATGTCAGAAATCCACAGGGAAAGCATGCCATTTCACCCCATCTTGGTTTTGTGAGTGAATATTCTTCACATTTTGTGAATTCATCCGTCCCTCCATATTTGGGAAAGATGTCATCATCGATATGAAGTCAGCAACAGGAAAGTCATACCAAAAGTGTAATTGTTTTTACTATGCACAGCTTTGTGTGTATGTGTGTCTGTATGAGCACGGAATGTGCTCAGCTGATTGGCTAAGCAAGGAATGTGATGTATGATGATGAAGAGCGCTGCTCACTTCACACAAGTGTGATTTCTAGGACAAGGACATGCGCAAATGGGTGTTGTATTTTTAGGCATACATGACATCAGTTTATGTTGTGTGACATCAGACCTGAGTCATTCTTGCTGATTCAAGGTGATCAGAGTTACTATATTTTCAGTTTGTATTTAACCCGGAAAAAACAACAGATAGTATAAACGTTCAAATTTGATTGCATCTCAAGAATAACATGGCTTCCAATGAGCACAGCTGGAATGAGGAGAGAAATGAACTGCTCAGAGAAAAAGAGGCTTTGGCTGAACGGTTCCTCTCTGCAGAGCAAAAACTTAAAGCCACAGAAGAGGAGCTGGGAACTGCGGCAAACCAGTTGCGAGCAAGAGATGAGACCATCCTACAACTCCAGAAGACATTGGAGAAGAAGGGAAAAGAGATCTCCGGCCTTCAAGAGAGACTCTGCTGCCTTTGGACAGAGGAGAAAGGGAAAGCCTGGGAAGAGCCATGTGAACTACTGGAGGACAATATTGTTGATCTGAAGGACCAGCTAGAGAGCAAGCTAAAGATCAATAGAGATTCAGAGAATGAGAGTGCCGTGGAGAAGAAAGCCCATATAGCCGCCGGCGATAGCACTTTAAATCTGGTCGACCATGAAGGTGGTGAGGATGACTTGGATGCAGAGTCCTACCCGGGTGGGCGGAGTGAAGAGGTTGACAGGGAGACGAAGGCCAAGGCGTTTGTGTGGTGCCAGGAGTTCCTGTCTGGTTCATGGAAGACCATTCCAGAAGCACATTTCCAGATCACCGTTGTCAGCGGTGGACTGAGTAATCTGCTATACATGTGCACTTTGTCTGACCATGTTCAGTGTGTGGGGGATGAACCTCGCAGGGTCCTGCTCCGAATATATGGAGCTATTCGACATAACAGGGTGGGCAGCCGGTCCCTTGCCGCTGAGGTGGCAGGAGGAGAGGACTCCTCGCTGGTGACCTTTGACTCCTTGATGGAGAATGTGATGTTTGCTATTCTGGCAGAGCGTACTCTAGGGCCAAAGCTTTATGGCACTTTTCCTCAGGGACGCCTGGAACAGCACATACCGAATAGCCTAATGCGCACAGAACAATTCTCAGACCCTTCCATCTCTGCCGAGATCGCTACCCAGATGGCTCGTTTCCATACAATGGTGATGCCCTTCAACAAAGAGCCAAAGTGGCTTTTTGAGACCCTTGATACATACATGGACAAGGTGATGAAGCTGAAGTTTGATCGAGAAGCGCAAGTGAAGAAGTTCAAGAAGTTGCTTAAGTTTGACCTGCCTGCAGAGCTGGAGAGACTCCGCGAGTTGCTGGCAGCTACCCCATCCCCAGTGGTATTTTGCCACAATGATATGAATTCAGGTAATATTCTGTGTTTGGATGGGCAGGACCCAGCCTCGACAGAGAGACTCAGGCTCATAGACTTTGAATACAGCAGCTACAACTACAGGGGCTTTGACTTTGGGAACCACTTCTGTGAGTGGATGTATGATTACACATACAACCAGTGGCCTTTCTTCAAGGTCACACCAGACAACTACCCAACTAGAGAGCAGCAGCTTCATTTCATTCGTAGTTATTTGGCAGAGCAGGGCGGATACCCTGATAATACTACACAGGAGGACCAGACACGCATCCAGGAGGAAATGTTAATTGAAGCTAACCGGTATGCATTAGCATCACACTTTTTCTGGGGTCTGTGGTCCGTTATTCAGGCCAGGATCTCAAAGATTGAGTTTGGATACCTGAACTACGCCCTGAGCCGGTTTTACAGCTACGTTAGACTAAAAAAGCTCTTTACCTAATTTCCACCTACATGTACTGTGTAAGATGCCTAATGGCTTTTGGTCTTCAGGCAGAACCAAGAGCGCTGAGCCACTCTACTACACTTGCACTCACTAATACCAACCAGAGCACTGCACAGAATGTGTACACACTTTACACCAATGACTGAACCAGTCCATCACCCATCACTACCTACCCCGGATTGTGCCGAATCCTAGCCCCCACATATGGTGTCATATGTCACAGACACATCATAGATGACTGACGTCACACTGTAGAATGTCCACCCGGCCTGGTGGATGTCCTTCACAGAGCACCCCTTTCCAGTTGTTGTGTTGTTGTGTAATTATGTACTGTAGTCTATGTACTGTGCTGTGGGACAGGTTATAATAATATAAACTAGACGATATAACTATAAATGTATACACTGCAAAACAAACTAAAACGAAAGAGAATAGATTTCATTTATTATTTTTTTGATTTATTTAGCACAATTAAAAAAAAAAATACAAAAT